>NC_081184.1:83069527-83369527 GCF_029867415.1 Vicia villosa
AATCTTTGAATATTTCCCCGCTTAGTTTATAAATATGTATAAATTGTGTTTACTTGAGTTTTGATTCGTTTTATGTACCGTTAGACCTTTTTTCTTTTGTTTATGAGTATTGATGTATATCAGAGCCTCGAGTAATAAAACGTCGAAGGCATGGCTTCGAATACGCAGTTTTTGAGCAATAAGGAGAAATTTATGCAGAAGCTCGCATAGCCAGAGATGTGTTCGCAAGCTGGCTTAGCGAGGTCATTTTTCCAAATCTAGATATTCTCTCCCAGAGGCGGTTTAGCTCAAATAAATAAAGTTTCGCTTAGCGAGCTCCATCTCGCTTAGCGAGGTCTTCGTAAATCAGATTTGTATATATGTTGTAAAAACAGATCTTGTTAGGTTTTATCACCCTTTTCCTCCTTGGAGAGGCTCTGATCCGATTTTGATAGTTTAGAGGTTTAGGCAATACCATTGGGTGCCACATCTTGTCGATTGGCTATGGATTGTCTCAGATCGCGTTGACACCATGAGAAGTTTCTGGTCCATCTCCTTCTTCCCTATATATCATTTCCAAAGGTGGGTTTTGTATATATATTTCTATTCTTATTGTATGTATATTGATCATGGGATTGTATAAAATCTCTTTTACAAATCAATATCGATGTTTGTTCTTATTTTTGCTTTATGCGGAGGTTTGATTTACCATAGACATATGCTCTCCGAGTCTCTCTTGAATGAATATCTATTAGGTTCTAGATTCTATACATAGGGTTTAGTCCTGATAAGTGCTTGTGTGTCGAAGCTTGATGCTTATGTGTTGTCGAGTCGGTTGAGACATCGCCTCCGTGATGACACGATTGTTATCTCAGCTTTGCATTAGAAATAACATTGGTTGTGAGAGATACGTGATGATATTGACAAGTAATTTAGATTGTGTGCAATTGATTGACAAGTTTAAGCATTTGACGAGTAGAATGAAATGCAATTCCAGAGTAAATTCTCTTAGACTATTGAGATTGTTTATTTGCTTTATTTACTTTTCCCGCATTTTGCTTCCGAAAACCCTAATCCAAACTTAGAAGGATTGAAACTGTTGAATGGTAGTTTTTTTCCTCGCACCAGTCCCTATTGAGACATTAAATTCCCGGAACAGTATTTTCAAATCTTTAGCTTGCCTCTTTTATCCCTTCAACACGAGGGAAAGTCAGTCGTGCTCAACGTCGGTCTAAAAGAGGCAAGGTGTCTCAAAGAAGTTACACTCAAAAACCTCTTAACTTCTCCGAAGATGGAGGAATATCCAGGGAGAGTCAATATGTTTATTTTTGACGCACATGAGGAAGAAGACAAGCCTACCCTAGACAATGATTTCAAAGTTTTTTAGCTTGATGATGATCTCGCCTGGTCTGTGAAGATAGGATTTGGGCTCCTTTCTGAAGTAATGACTATGTTGATTGTAACACCCTTCTAAAACCCCGCGGAAAATTAACAATAATCAGAGTAAAACATGAAAAGGGCATTACAACTCTAGCCAAATAAACAAAATTCATGTCATGCCATAAAGATAAACGTTAAAATAAAATTATCCAGATAACATGTTAACACAGCGGAATATTCTTAACATCTGAATAATTAAACATCTGGAGTCGGAGACTCGCAATTCAACCATAACACACACAACCAAAAATAAGAGTTTATCAAGTAACTCTAAATAACGACCCCAGTGTTACACGACCAGAGCATGACACAGACCCAACCGGCTTAAACGGATTACTCGACGAGCAATTCCTCACCAAGCACAAAAGCTATACCTCAATCTGAATAATAACAACAGTAAGGGTGAGTCTCATTCACATTTAACCAATGTTATAAGATATAAATAATAAAATATCAATCACATATTATTCACCCAATTACAGTTACGATCAGATTCACAACAACACAATTAGTCACAACAATACACAATAATATATGTATTATAACATTGGACAATCTTCCATTCATGTTATAATATCACAAGTAGCCTAATGCAATGCAACTATATGCATGTGGTACCAAACATGGGATAACCCATCTCACAGATCCACCACCATAAAGATTCGGCTACTTCTCTCACTAATTCCACACAATGGGAATTAGCTACCGCTGTCCCACCACCATAAGGGATACAACCCACAACATGATTATGAAATGCATGCATCACATACAACATGCTAATCATCAACATTAATCAACTGAAGGTCATAATCATCAACCAACACAACAATCAATTGCCACACACAGTTTATGCTATCCTCAACCATAAGAATCATATATTTCCCATCAACAAATATACGCATATCAACCATCAGTTACAACCACAGTAATATAACATGTCAAACATGTACCATTGTACCTGTACACATAAACCATCACAACCAAATAAAATCGAGTGTTTTAAAATAAAATCAAGTCACTACTCAAAACACCATTTTATTAAATAAAACATCTAACTAGCTTCGTCGTGCTCGAAACGGCACTAAAATCTGACTTACGGTTTGAAAGATATGGGTTTTAGAAAATAAAACAATTTTTCAAAAAGCATCAGTGGTAACCGGTTACTGAAACCAGGGTAACCGGTTACTGACTCACAAAAATAACCCTCACGCTGTTTTAAGTATGGGTAATGGGTTACTGCCCTTTCGGTAACCGATTACCGACTCACAAAATGCCATTTTTGTTGTTTTTACTATGAGTAATCGATTACCCACCCTATCGTAACCGATTACTTCGAGTCTGCAACCCAAAATCACCATTCTTACAGCACCTGCATCACTTCCAGTCCATACCAGAATGTACCATAACGTACTGTAACATCAAACAGCATCAACAACCACAATTTGTCATATTTATAGCACATTTCAAACACCCAATTACTACCATACATGATCAATACAAACAATTCAACAATTCTCCCAACCCTAACATCCTAAAACCTAAACATAACCCAATTGATACAAACAACATGCTCAATCTATCCTACTATCTATAATCCCATAATAGAAGTTAAACGGAAGAGTCCCCCCTTACCTGAAGGTTGATTCTTCGTTCTTCCTCTCTCCGCACTTCCTCACTTCTCTGCTCTTTCACGTTCAGACTTCTCTTCTCTTTTGGTTATATTCTCACAAATCCTTCTCTTTTTCTATTTTATGAAAATAAGTTTATTATTAGCAATGGGCTTCACAATTGACACCCCCCTTCTACTAAAAGCAACATTGGCCCAACTCTTATTTTCCATAATTCTCAATAATTCCAATTAAAACCAATTATTTTCAATTACTTAATTCAAAAATTAATTAAATTAAATAAAGAATTTTATGGGGTGTTACATTGATCAAATGTCTTCAGGATAACGTGAATCTTTTTGTTACCCCCCTACGAGATGCCCATAATCGATCATATAGTAGCCTGTCATCATTTAAATGTCAACCCTTACGCTTGGTACGTCTCCCAACAAAGAAGAAGGAAGACTCTAAAGAAGGCCGAGGCTACTGCTAGCACAGTGGAATGCCTGTTAGATGCCAATTTTATTTCTGAGGTAAATTACATAAAGTGACTTTTCAATGTCGTTCTGGTTAAGAAATCCTTCATTAAGTGGAGGATGTGTGTAGACTATACTGACCTCAATAGAGCAAACTCGAAAATGCACATTTTGAGTGACAGTTGTATTATCCAAAAATAATACAAGTGTATGCATGTTCCCCTGCAGGGGCATGTAGACTGAGAGGCTCTAGTAGGTATATTACACTAATAGGGTGAGGGCTAGCTCACGGCGAGGATTAGTCCTATATGGTGGTTCTTGAGGTTATTTTAAGGACCAGTTCGTATGAGGTGAGAGATCTTGCTGTTGGTCGGCACTGCTAGGTCCCAGGCGGGCAATTAAAGTGATGTTTCTAGGGTTACTTAGAGCGGAGCGCTCTCCGAGTGATGTCTGAAAGATTGTAAGTAAGTGTGTTTACCGTGAAATTTGGTAAACAAGTGCTAGTCTTCCAAATAGGTTACTAGCAGGATCGACTAGATTGATCCTATGATACATGTACTAGAATTTGGTTTAATTGTCGTGTTGTTTTATGTGTAAATGACAATAATTTCGACGTGCTCAAAATTTCTATGATAACTATGGGCTTGAATGTAAATGCTAAGAAGAAAGTTAAAGGGTTTATAACAGAATAAAAAAATGTAAACTTAATGAAAGAGACTTTGCATAAATGAAAACTGGTGTTTGAATACATACGTTGCATTATGTTACTCGTTTCTCACTTCGCTCAGATACTTTCAGTATTTTAAGTACAATTGTAGTAATTTCAATGCACGAAATCCTAATCTAAGAACTCTTATTTATACTAGAATATAAATAACTATAATGAATGGCCTTTTCTCCAGAGAGTGACACGTTCTTGCTTGCATGCATTTCTCCTTTCTAAAACTTCCATGCGTCTTCTAAGAATGCATAACACTGAAAAACAGGTACTCAGCCTTGTTTCAAAACTTCTTTGTCAAAAATAGCAGAATACTTCCAAAATGTATTAAGTCCTAATTTCTTCTTGAAGACATAACCACATCCACAACTGTTTAACTCAGGAAGCTTTTATCGAAGTCCTCTTTAGAACTTTTCTAGTCGAAAATTTGCCCATTCTATTTGATTCTTCTAAACACCTTTTTAAGCTTTCTTGATACACCAAATTCATATTAGCGTCAAATTTTCCAGCTAACAAAATGCCCCCCCTGAAAATGTCTTTTTTGGAAGAAAAAAAAAGAGAAAATGACAATTTTTGATCACGTGACGCTACAATTTCTTACTGCTATGACGTCATAGTCATTATGACAATTTTTTCTCAAACGTCTCATCGAGATGTGCAATGCCAAGAGTTTCATCATGGTTCATACATTCTAGGGATATCATGGCAACTGAAAAAGGTTAACCATTCCATCAACCACTATAGTACTAACGTGTGTCCCACATTCATTTCCACTTGTCCATTTTTTCATAACTGAAACGTTTTCTTTTCCCGCTTATAAATATAATTTTTCATTTTCATTCATCTTTTTTATCATTTCCTGCCCAAGCTCTTTGCCTTTGAACCATTCTCTTCTCAGGAAACACAAAAAACCTTCTTTACTCTTCAAATCCTTCAATCAACTCAACAATGGATCCTTCAAAATCAAAGAACACCAAGGGAAACAAGATTTCTGAGGAATCTTTACCACTTGCTACTCAAATCCCAAAACCATTGCTGGTGGGGAACCGAGAATACGTTTTCAGCCTCCTCTGCAAGGACAAAATCTTATAATTTATCAATCTCAGGTATTGATCTCTTTTTCTTTTTTTTGGGGAAACTCACGCACTTATGGGTCCTCTGCCTGACCCTAAGGTAAATGCTAAGAAACTCATAAAATATTTCCCTTCCTATCATCGTGCTAAGCCAATAATTAGTTTAAAGAAGCTGAAGGATGTTGCAAAAACACCTGTAGCCTCAACAATAGGTGAACCTAAGAACTCGTTGACTAGTGTTGTAGAGACTATGGATAGTAATGTTGCTGAACCCCAAATAATTAACTTACATTATATGAGCAACACTCTTAGAGTGTTTCCCTCTTGCCCTTTATATAAAGATTCTAAGGCTTATCTTTCTTGGCTTGCAAAAGTTGAAAAGAAAAAGTCTCAAACCTGGAAGAATATGAGGATTTACGACATGATACAACTGTCAAAAGTGGGACCATCGTATTGTCAATATATGTTGGTCTCCTCCTTGTACTTCTAGGATAGCACCACCAATACTTTCCACCTTCCTTGTGAGATGATGACTCCAACCTTCTTTAACATCACTATAATTACTAGTCTTCAACCAAATGGGGAAGATTTCGACCCCTATGAGATGACTGAAGACACCATCGACATCAACACCAATCAGACTGGCTTTTCTCATTACATAGATGATCATCACAATAAGTACAATGATAAAGTGTCAAACAAGGAACATGTCACTTTTCTAGCTCTTTGGTTGTTGCGCTGCATATTCTGCTGTAAATCTTTGAAGGTGACAAAAAGATTTCTTACTCTGGCGAACGAATTCCATGTTAATCGTAACATCTCCCTTAGCCTACTAATATTGGGAATTATTTACGAAACTATGGGAGATACTATCGAATTCTTGAAGATATATAAATTGAGGACTAACTTCTTACCTGCTGGTCCATACTGGTTACTTCAACTATAGATAAATGTCAGTTTTGAACTATCGCTCCAAGGTCCCAAACCTAACGAAGATGACGAATCCATCAAGAACAGAAGAGTCGACGGAACCATGTTGGCTCAACTAACCCCTCCCAAAGAGGGGCAAAGCTTAGAGGATTCCTTCATTAGATATATATTGATGTTCACCAAGGGTTATAACTTTACCTCTTCGATGGCTCCCTTCGCCAATAGGATGCATGGCCCTGATTGGTTCACAAGAGAATTTCCTGCTTCCTCAGCTGATCAAGAAGCAGAGTCCTTGGTGATATAGGAAGCATTCCTCATTCGCAGACTGATTTTGACCAGGTTCAAGCCTTCAAAGGACCAATTCACACTCCTTGGTTATCAACCAAATCTGGTATCCCGACAATTCGAGCTCAACCAATTGCTGCCTAGACCATTTTACAGCAAGAAGAATGCTATTTACCTCCCAACCATGATCTTCTCAAAGGAAAAATATATCAAGCATGTGGAGAGACAAAATTCTGAAGTTACCAAACTCATTGCCATTTCCTTCGACCATCTTTCTATTGTACTCAAGCATTTGTCGATTGGTGGAGAAAATATTATGGCGATGAGTTTCTTGATGCTGCTACCTTGACTCAACATATAATAACTGCTTTTTCTTACATATAGGCGATATTCAAGAAAGGTATAACTACTCACATTAAAGAAGTTCAATCATTCTAGAAATACTTTGAAACTATCCTTAGACCTGACGATCTTAATCGAACCATTTGCGAGGCAACAATCACTTTAAAGGAAAAGTTCATGAAGAAACTCATCTGCATGAAAATCCCTTTGTATGTTAAATAAGAAAACAAGTATGAGTTCACCTTCAAATTTTATCCACCAAGATTCCCATCTTTTCCAAGAGTTAATTTGGCCTTGGAAGTTTGACCTCCATTCCTAGAACGATTCGTCTGTGGGTCTCATTTAAAACTTCTCAAAAAAGATTCTCAAAAATTGCCAAATGGGTGGTTCTGAATAAGTTCACTCTAGATAATTTCAAAGGTTATCTTCATGTGTACATAGAACATGTTCGCATGCTTTCTTTAATATATGAAGGTGTGGAATGGGAGAATACTTCGACCTATTCGCTTCAACTTTTTGAAAATGTTTAAAAATATAACAAACATGCTTCTGTCTTTTCTTTATCTTAGTTATTGATCGAAAGAGATAAATCATGGACGCGGTTGCAGTTGCTCTTGGTAAAGAGATTGTACCTTCGACCCAAGATAACATTCAAAAGGAGAAGAAGTCTCTCAATGAGGCAGACACAAAGGTTGTACCCTTTTTCCACATTTTGGTTTTTTATTCGCTCCATATGTTCTATTTAATCTAATATGTTTTTTTCATTTTTAGGTTGCCAAGAAACCTCCTCTCACTCCCATGAAGAAAAAAAACACCAATAAAAACCTACCACGCTATCAAAGTTGAATGTTGAATACTTGTCATCTGACAATTCTAAACAAGTGGCGAAAAAGAAGAAATTAAAGTCTTCATCCCCTTGTCCTCGCAAGAAAACAAACACCATCAAAGTTAAGAAGCCAAAGCACATCGCTCAAATAAGTATCAATGTCGACATGGAACCAGACGCAAATGTTGCCTCTGATCCTACTGAGAGTGATAACTCTAGCCTTGGTGGTGAGGGACTTAAGGTACAATGGTTTCGACTGTCACCCTTCATTGCCATATTCTTATTTCTTTACGTACTAATTTTTAATTTGCAGGGAAATTAGGCTGGGACTGCAACATCCAGCATCAGGTACACCATCCCTCCAAGCATCGAGTATTCTTTTGTTCACCTAGAATAGAACAAAGGATGAAAGAGAGTCTTAATAGGTGAAGCAAATCAGCTTGATGAAATTCTATAAGAGTTTCCTCAACCATCAACTACTTATCAACAAGTGTTTTCTTAAAGCGATAACGAAGAGTCTACTAATCATGAAAACATGGACATTTCAGACACGGAAGACCCCAATCAAGTACAAAATCAAACTTCCTCTCCTATAATTCCGCCTCATAATGAAGATGACCTCGATGATAAAGATGAAGAAATTTCCAATATCAAGGAGAAACAAGATGAAGAGGACTTAAACAACACCAATCTCCAACAAAATTGTACTCCTAGTTACCATGAATCCCATAAATTTCCCCACCTGTACTTCGAAGGAGCATTTGGCGGGATTCAAGTGCATATCATACTTCCTTACTAATTATAGGATGTCCTCCGGGTCGTCCGTATGGTTGTGTCCTTCTGCTGTCTAGATGATCATGTTGTCGACATATACCTTATGGTTCTGCCTTATCTAATGTCGAAGATAGTGTTCTTGAGTCACTACTATGCGGTGCCATCTTTTTTAAGTCCGAAAGGCATGATGTGTTAGTAGTAGTTTCCATGGTTAGACATGAAGGAGGGTTTGGGGGGCATCCATGGGATCCATCTTGATTTGGTTGAACCCTAAGTATCGGTCCATGAAGCTCATCACACGGTAGACTGGTGATCCTTCAATAGGGAAGTTAATATCTGGAAAGGGGTGAGGATCTTTGGGATAGGCGATGTTTAAATCCATGAAGACCACGCACATTTTCCATTTGTTGTTAGCCTTATATACTAGGACCATGTTGGTAAGCTAGGTGGGGTACTTCGTTTCCTTGATGAACTCACCGCTGGAAAATTTTTCTACTTCTCCGTTAATGGCAAATTGATTTTCCTCACCCAACTTCCACATCCTTTAGCCACTGGTCTCACTCAGGGATGGGTGGCGAGGCGATGGCTCACGACTTTAGTTTCAATCCATGGTCAGTCTGAGGGGGCCCAGGAGAACATGTCGACGTTTCTTCTGACTCGATCGAATAGCTCCTGCTCCTCCATTGCAGACAAGGAGGTTCCTATTGTTGTAACTTGATGAGCATGAGGTCATATTTGGGCTTCCTTCAGGTCTTATATGGGCGTGAGTCATTCTATCTCTCCACCCAATATGGGATCCCAACCTTCAATGTCACCATTTTAAACTTCGAAAGGATGGGCGTCAATGAGGGCGAGGTCTTCTATGACTGTATCCAGGCTGCTCAGATAACACTCACGAGCCACTTATTGATCACCTAGGATGGTGCCCACTCTGCCATCTAGGAGCGAATACTTTAGTGATAAATATTGGGTGGACATAACCGATCACAGGGCTTTGATGACTAGACTCTCAAGGATAATGTTGTAAGGCGACATGGCATCTACGATGAGATAACTGACATTAATAGTTTTGGGGTCAGTTACCCGCCGCAAATGGTTTTTAGGGTCACATATCCCATTATTTGTATTTTTTCCCGACAATCCTACCAGGGAGCCTATGAAATTGTGTATGTACCTAGAATCAGTCGTAATTTTGTGAAGACATCCTAGAATAGGATATCGGCTGAGCTTCCTAGGTCTATCAAGACACACTTCATATCCTTGTTGTTGTGATGGACAGTGATGACCAATGGATCATTGACATGAGGGTTGATTCCCAAGGCATCCTCTTCGGGGAAAACGATGTCGACCCTAATTACTCCTGTTAGGTTCTCATAAAAATCAGAGGATATGATGTTGGCGGAAAGCACCTACCTTGCGTACCTTCTGACGAACATACCTCTGGCGATGGTGCCTGTCGTGTGATGCAGAACCTTGTCCTCCATCTCCCAAGAAAAGAAGATAGAATGGTAAGAGTTGGTGGTGTGACCCATGTTAGTTTTACCGGGCCCTATGGTGGATGCTACTGCATTGTCCAAAAATAATACAGGTGTCGGTTTATTTCTCATGCAAGGGCAGAGACACTCATATACCCTAGTTGGTATATTAAATGAATGGGTAGAGGGCTAGCTCACAATGAAGAATAGCCTTGAATGGTGGTTTTTGAAGCTATTTTCGGGACCAACACACGTGAGGTGAGAGATCCTGTTGTTGGCTCGTGCTGCTAGATCATAAGCAGACAGTTGGAATGATGTTTGTAGGGTTACTCATAATTAGTGCTCTTCAAGTGATGTCTTAATGGGTGTTGTCGCGACGCAAAAAAATATCCGACCGTACTGCACGCTCGAAATACAAAGAGTCACCATCGAACTTTATTTATTCCAAAAAGGAAAGAAAAAATGTCGATAAAACCTAAGAAAGAAAAGAAAATGGTCTTCGTAACCAAATCAAGTTTGGGAGTCAGTTGTGTAAGGGGAAGGTATTAACACCCCTCGCACTTGTTGTATTCAACATGACTCATTTAATTAGTTTTGCGAATGAGTGTTAGCGTGATGTTATTTGTTTTTTTGGTATTATTCGAGAAAAGAGAGCAAAGATAATTTTTTGGATTTTCATTATTGTACTGAGTTAAACCTTGTATTTTCGGTTGAGTTTTGTAGTGAGTGAAGAATGGCCATGGCAGAATGGAAGTGACGAAGGGGGCAGGTTTATGAGAGAGAGAGAGAGAGAGAGAGAGAGAGAGAGAGAGAGAGAGAGAGAGAGAGAGAGAGAGAGAGAGAGAGAGAGAGAGAGAGAGAGAGAGATATTATGTGGTTTTCCTCACAAGTTCTTTTTGTTGGTTTATTGCATTTTCTGATTTTTTTTACCACATAGGCCTTTTTCTTATCAGCAGCCCCCTGTCCAAGTCATGGACCGATTTCCATTAGGCTTTGCCCATTTCTAATTTCATCCCTTAATTTTAATCCACACCTCTATTCATTTTATATTTGTATTTCTATTTTCATTCTATTTCAAACTTCAATAAAAAAATCATTTTTATTTTAATTAGTAAAATTAATTAATTAAATTTTTCTTAATTAGTTAATTTTTCTATTTAAATGTAATTATCTTGATTAATCAATTGAATTAATTTCTAATTGATTATTCTTGATAGTTAATTTAAATTAGCTTAATTATTTGATTTAATCATTTTTAATTGATTAATTTTTGCTAAAATAATTGTCATTCCTCTTGATTAATTTAATTAAGTACCATGACCTCCGAAAATCAACTTTGTTCAAAATAAAAATGCTTGATCCAACGCTAAGCTATTTTTCAAATCAAATTCAATCGAATGCAACACAAACACTTGATCCAACATAAAGTCATGGATCAAAACCTTTTTTCATAATCAAATTCGATTAAAAGCATCTGATCCAAACTACCAATGTGTTAGCTACGGTCAAATCTGACCAGACGGCTCTCTACAAAGTACCTCAGATCAAACGAAGACACTTTCAAACGTCTATCACATATAAACCATATCACGCGCCATTATAGCAATCCACCCCATTCTACTCCAGTGCACCAAATATTCTTATTTTGTGATCGAAACAATAAGTAACTACAATTTTCTAAAGCCAACATATATTTCACGATTATTATTTCTGTTCAAAAAGACGATAATCTTGTGCATACATGCCAAAATAAGGTTTGCAATAAGTAATATATAAATTCCATCCAAACCCCATGATCTAATGAAAGCATTCAAAAAGTGTGTACATCTTTATAGCTTTCATGATTTCCACTCCATTTCAAACCGTACGAGAATCAAAACTTACATGCATGTAGGAAATATCAATCTTACACATTAACGCATAAATGTATTTAATCATAGATAAATCCAAACAACACATTCAACTCCTATACATACCTATTTATTTTTCCAATACCATATACAACACATATATCTTCTCAAAATCAACTTGAATCTTAACTATACACTATGTTGACAGGCTTATCAAAATCATTATAGCACATCATGATTTCTAGTTCGCAAAGTTACGTAATAACTGTGTAGCAAACCTTTTTTTGTTTTGAATATCAACACTCTCATAACTTGTGCCAGAATGAGAAGAAGGAGTAGTAGTGTTAATGCCACAAAACTCATTTTCATTCTCTCTCATTTCAATCCTCCCTCCCATATGAGAGAGAAATCCATGTTGGGTTGAAGAGAGAGGGAGATTTTCATTATGTGGTAGTCCAAGAGATAGAGAAACACCATTTCCATGGAATCTAGGAGCTAGTTGCTCACTTACATTATACCTTCCAATATCTTCCATTGAGAATATTGATCCATAACCACCACCATGGTTTTCATTTTCACTCAATAGAGGGTAACCATTTTTGTCAAACTTTGTGTTGGATTCTGTGTTAGACTTCATTTCCATTGGTGACACTGAGATTGAGTTGTTGGAATTTGAAATCTCAGTTGGAGAAGTGTTTTGGTTGTTGTTGAAGGTTTCTGTTTTCGAATTAAGCACGTTGATTTGGTCGATTTTTGTAGCACTTGATTCTTGTGTAGCATTTGTTGATGACCATAACTCTTTGCTTGATTCTTTTGATGTATTTGTGACGTTATCCTTGGATCCATTTTTTTCCTCTTGTTCCTTTATTTCTTCCATGTACATTTCTTCAACCATTGGTTTCCACAGCCGAACTCGGGCGTTTATAAACCAGTTAGACACCTGCATTATAAACTTAAACAATGTCAAAGACCTTCTATGTTGATATTCATTGCCTACCATGTCAATATATTGAAAAATTATCTATAATTGCAAATCTCCAACAAAGAGACCTCAAATTCTTCATATGTTTCCTTTGGAACAAAGACTCTAAAAGAGATAAAGATTCGAGTCAATGATAGAGAATTATAGTACATTCTAATAGAGATGGATGCAGATGCTGTCAAAGTTTCTCAAGAAGTGTCTTCCGAAGGAACAACCACAACACTTATTTCAATATCCCAACGAAACTCCATACTCCATAGCTCTTCAAAAGATATAAAAGGAAATTACATTTCTCATGAAGCATGCAATGGAGAAAGGAATATCGAATAATGATATATAATAGTTACAGAGAATAGTTGTCTTGTTCTCTTTTTAAGTGTCTTTAATTTCATGCAATTTTATTTCCTTGTATTTGAATTCAATTTTCTTTTTAACTACATATTAATTTGTCTTAGAAAATATTAATGGATTCTCTAAGACAAGTAAAAAAAATGCATTCAATCATATTTTTGATCGTATTGGATTCTTTTTGCTGTATTAGTTTTGTTATTTGTGAATTTTACTTGTGCAGAAAGTTAAGTCCTAAATCATCGTAATTGATACGGTTTCATTCTCCTTTACCTTTGTATAGTTGCACTTTATCTATCTTATTTGATTTTAATTATTTTCATTGCATCATGATCATTCAACTATTTTTCATATGCATCAAAACTATTTTTCATATGCATCAAAATTATTTTGCATTTTACATTAAAATTATGTTTTAGTTGCATTAATTTTTTTCATTAAACTCGCCTTGCATTAAATAGTTTTTGCTTTTAAAATGTTAAGTAAGTCATATTCTTTTATTTCAAATATATGTAAGTTCTACTAATGAATCTCTTTGTCATGATTTTTCTAGACGCAGCGAATTTGACATGTCCCTTATGGGAGAACTCGCATATTTCTTAGGATTGCAAATCAAACAAGTCTAAGAAGGAACTTTCACTAAAAAAGTACTGCTTAGAGTCTCTCAAGAAGTTCGATATGAAAGATTCGAGAAGTATCTCAACACCTATGACAACAAATGTGCTAATTGACAAAGACGAGAAAGCAGTGGATTTCGAGATAACCAGGTATAAAGGAATAATTGGATTGTTACTCTATTTAACGGCGAGTAGGCCAAATATCATGTTTAGTGTGTGCATGTTAACGGTATCTTAATGGAGCCTCCCAACACGTTCTTTGGTATCTTAAAGGTAGTGCCTGTAGATTATTAGGTTTTTTATTTTGATTTTGCAAGGTGGAAATAAGATAGGAAAAGTAGTAGTGGTAAATGTCACTTATTTGGAAGCTGTTTAGTTTATTGACATAATAAGAAGCAACATAGTATTTCTCTTTCTACCACCAAGGCTAAATACGTAACCGCTGATAGTTATACAGAAGTCTTGTCGCTAAAGCAACAATTTCTATATTATAATTTAAAACTTGACTGCATTCCATTAAGTGTTATAGTACTAGTGCGGTAAGCCTCACTAAGAATTCAGTACTTCATTCACAAACTAAATTCATTGAGATGTGACACCATTTTCTTAGATATGATGTTGAAAAAGGGGATGTTATTTTCGAATATGTTAACACTAAAAGTTAACTTGCTGACATTTTTACAAAATCATTGTCATCGAAATCTTTCACAAGATCTGTAGGGATGTGAGAATCTTTGATTCCTCGTGCTTTAAATAGAATGAGAGTTTTTGTTTAGTTTCATTTTCTATGTATATTTTGTTTTCATTAACACTATTTTGAAACAAATCATAAATTTGCCGACTAGATTGGTATGTCTGTATAACTCTTGTATCTGGTTTTATATCATTGTGTGTGTTTGTTTTTTATATGTTCATTGATTTGCTTATTACCTTCTTTATTTTACTCAATCATCTCTAGCAAGTTTTTTATTATTCTTCTTGGCATTTAAAGTCTTTTTAAATGTGTGTTGTTTATTATATGCATTCAAGCATTTGTATACTTGTTCATGCATTATTTAATATTTCTTTAATCGATAGTTTTGATCACTTAATTGTATGTTGTTGAACGTTGTTGCATGTGTATTTTGCATTTTGTTGCACGTAGCATGTCCATCTTCGTGTTTTGTGTCTGATCTTTGTTTTTGTATATTCTTCTTAGCTTTTTAGCTCATGCGTTTATTTGGAATTATTTGTTCTGTGGTTGTTATCTAGTTTTTAGACTAATTTCGATCTATCTCTATTTGATGTTTCCAAAGGGGGAGAAGTTGTAATGTGAGTCTAGAATTGTTTTATGGGTTTTATGTTGTGTTGTTTGTATGCAATGTTTCAGGGCGAGCACAAGTATTTTTGCTTTTGGCTCAAGTTGACTCAACTCCAAGTGAAAGCCTGCCTAGCATAAAAAAGGGGGGAGATTGAAGTTCCATGTCCCTAATACATTCAAGGGCAGAACCCCAATACGATTGTTTTGTTGCTTGCTTTATCACTTTCATGTTTTGTTTATTATTTAGAGAGTCTCCTTCATAAATTCACATATTTGAATCAAGTTTAAATCAATTCATTTTTTAGAATGCATAAATCAATTTTTATATTTGCGATTTGATGATGATGGTTTTAGTCAATTTCATGAGTCATTTGAATAATAACCATGTATGTTATTGTTCAAGTTAGGTGGAAAGAAAAATCTCAAAGTATTTTGAAAAGCGTGAAAAATTGACATTTTATGTGCATGATTTGAATCATGTACATATCCAAACTCAAATCAAATTGAATAGAGGAAGACCAAAGTTTTTCAAATGTTCTGAATCGAATTAAAATTTTAACTTGATTGGCAGCTTTCTGATTCGAATCAGGAAACTTTATGATTTGAATCACAAGTTGCACTAGATTCGAATCAGACTGATCTAGGTCACCTCTGCTTCATTTGATTCGCATAAGACTTTACACCTGATTCAAATTAGTTAGTTTTTTCACTTTTCTCTTTTAGCTCTGTTCAAATTGATTTGAATCATTCTTTGTACTTGATTCGAATCAGGGGCCTTCTGATTCAAATCACACTTTATACTTGATTCGAACCAAACATGAAATGGGTCAAAATCTTTATGTTTTCTTGTTTTACTTTATTTGCTCATTTGACTCAAACCATGAAATGTTATTGACTCGGATCTAACTAACTTTTTCCATCCATTTGTGTGCTTAATATCAATCACCTATAAATTTATTTTTTTCATCCTATTTCTAACAACAATTTTTCAATCAACACCCTCCCACTTTTGAAAGTTCAAAAACTATTGCAAACAAATTTATTTCATCATCAACCTCTAGTTTTGATTTCAGATCTTGATCATGAGAGATTTGTAATTGATTGAGGTAGACGTTGTCTTGAAACTAATAATTCTTGATGGTTTGGTTAATATTTTTAGGAAGCTTGCAAGATTGAGGCTGTTGCCATTGATGCTGAAAAATTCAAGTGAAAAAAGATTGGCAGTGACTATGTCGAATGCTACTTACAATGTGGAGTTCTTCTCAAATATTTAAATAGGTCATCACCCAAGAAATAGGTGGGATCAAGGAGTGATTGCCACACACGAATACTGTGAGAAGATTGGTGAATCTGGAAGATTCAAGAAACGTGAATCGAGTAAAGATTATGCAGAAGAGTTTGGCATTAAGGTGTATGCAAGTCAAGATCCAGATAGGAGAATTATTAATCTCAGTAATGTTGTGGATTATTGATTTTATGAACTCTTGCAATACTTATCAAAATAAAAGGAACAAACAAAGCAAGTTCCAATGGGAAACTATTGAAGAGTGGAGTAGGCAAAACGAGGACGAACGACAAACAACTATATATCCCAAAGCTTCTCTCTCACTTTCGAATTTAATATTTCTAGCATATTGTATGATTAGGTTTTCAATTCTTAGCGTAATTTATCATTTATTCAGTTGGTAGTGATTTATTACAAAAGGTTAGGTTTTGTTAGAATTGGTGTCTAAGTAGTGATTAAATTCTGAAAAAAACTATCGCTGTTTGAATCCGATGATAATTGAAATATCGTATAGGACACATCTCGTGTAATATACAATCGTTCAATTATTCATTTTTGAACAATCTGTGAGTTTTATGAATTGTATATTTTTCAATAAATATATAATTTTTCTATTTTTGTTTTAAACCTTCCGCATGCACTTTTGAAAAACCTCTGACTATCCATTTTGGAGAATGGACCGAGTAATTTTTGTTAAAGTGTCTATTCATCCCCCTTTCTCTGGACTGTTTCTATCCCATATTCTCACCCAACAGTACGTCAATTTCGAAATTCCTCTAGGCCAAAGAGAAGAACATTGATAGACCAAAATCGCGAAGAAGGGAGGAGGTGATTATTCAATAACTATTTCTTAGAAAATCCAGTTTACACAGATGCTCGATTGTAGAAGGTTCAAAATGCATAGGCACATGTTTCTTCGAATCGTAGATACTCTTGGAAATCATGATGAATATTTTCAAATAAGGGTTACTGCAACAGATAAAATGGGTCTTTCATCATTGCAGAAGTGCACTTCTTCTATTCGTATGTTGGCATATGGATCTTCTGATGACATTGTAGACGAATATGCTCGAATTAGTGAAATCACTACAATTGAGTGCTTAAAGTGATTTGAAAGGAGTGTGAATGAGGTATGTAGAACTGAGTATCTGAGAAGGCCTAACAACAATGATTTTGAACATCTTTTGCAAATGAGAGAGTCACGTGGCTTTCTAAGAATGCCTGGTTCCATTGATTGTTTGCACTGAAAGTGGAAAATATGTCTCGTTGCATGGAAATGACAATTTTGTCGAGGTGATCACGGTAAACTCATATGCTTGAAGCAGTGGCATCACAAGACTTATGGATTTGACATGCATTTTTTAGTATTGCAGGTTCAAACAAAGACATTAACGTGCAGCAATCCAACGTGTTTAACGATATTTTGGAAGGACAAGCTCCCACAATGAAATATACAATCAATAGGACTCTATATAATATATGGTATAATTTAGCATATTATACATATTTGAAGTAGGCTATATTTGTCAAGACCATTTCAATATCACAAGGAGAAACGATAAAACTATTTGCAAAACATCAAGAATTTGTTAGAAAAGATGTGGAGTGGACATTTAGAATGCTTCAACCTCTATTTTTCAATACATGGTCCCACATGTGTCAAACACATGGAAATTATCAAGCATACCACATATGCTTGCATCATATGACACAACCTGATTTTGAAGATAAACAACACACATATAGAGGCGATTTTGATTCCTCTTAAGATAATGTGGGTAACAACATCTCAGCAACTAAGATATTTAATGAATCTTGCAATAAGACTATAAAGAAGAACAAGTCTTCTTGAAAAACAAGTTCATCAACAACTTCAAACAGATCTTGTGGAGTACATTTGGAAACATTTTAGAAATGAGGATGATGAAATTTAAATTTCACTAATTATGTGATATTATTTATTTTTAATCGTTTTAATTATATTTGTCATGTAGTTAAGGTTAATTTTAATTATTGATATAAAAATTTAAGTTTAATTTAATTTATTTGTTTTTATTAATTTAAGTTAACATTTTAAATTAAAATAAAATTTAATATATGAGATAAAGTTGTGAGATCCAATATAAATTTTTTTAAACTGCACTGTTGAAATTAAAATAAGATGAATTATTTCTAGATGATAGTTTAATGACTAACTCAATAAAGGATTGCATCATAAGAGACACTCTTTCTAATCATAAACTTTTAATTTACTATGCTCCCATCACTCTTAGGATCTCCAATAAATGGTATGAATCCATATTTTGGCTTGGTAGAGAAACAAAAGTGAAATTCTAATATGAATTAAATCTAGTGACAGTCATGTATCAATTAAAAACATGAAGAAAAAATGTTGAATATATAATGTTAAGGTGTTCTAAGAATGTACCTGACTCCGAGTAAGTCCTGTTTGTCTTGCAAGCATAACCTTATCAGAGTCCTTAGGATATCTGCATGTTACAATTAGAAACTCATAAATTGAAAACAAGAATTTAATTGTCTATATCAAAAGAATGTTGTAATGAAAAGATGAAGAACAAAACGAGCAGTAAATACTAACGGGTGCAAGAAATGCTCGAAAAGCCAAGCACGAAGAACCGAAACAGCTCGTTCAGGCAATCCTCTTTGTGGTCTCCAAGCATTATTCTGAATCATTCCAAGTTGCTGTAATGCGCGTTGTTGTCGGAGATGATGATCGACATACCTAAGCCTAGAGCCTTCTAACTTAACTCCTAAGCAATCATCTTCGCCCAAACTCTTGCTAGTTGTCTTGATTTGGGATGCGATTGCATCTTTTAGACTTCGAAATTGCTTTGAGATTGTCTTCAAGGCAAGGGATGTATAAGATTTTGCGGCTCCGTAACCTGTAGCGGATTCAAATGATGATATCACACTATGCATTTGATGGTGGTATTGTTTGTACCTTAGTTCTACCTGCATGCAAAATAAGAAAATAATTATTCAAACATCATATTAATTAATAAAATCACAACTAATAATATTTAAAAATCTTATTTTATCCGACAAGATATTGATATCACTAAGCTAAACATTATCATCTGGGATCAAATACATGACCTCTCAGATTTCTGTGTAAATCTGTAGTAATTTTTTTAATAGTAAAGTAGGAAACATATACTAAAATGAAAGGAAGAAAAAGTTACAGAAGATGAAAAAGTAGTTAATAGCACTAGAATTGTGTAAAAACTATAACCCGGACTAAAGACGATAAAGAAAAACAAATAAAAGAGAAAAAATTAAACCGTCACAAAAAAGAAATTAAAGCCAACGAAACTAATTTTTCAGACTATACTAAATTCTCAGACACAATGTTCTCTAATGAGAGCAAGTTAGAAGAAGATGGACACGACTACCTGCCAAAAGAAAAGGATAGTTGATCATCTAACACACCCCTATGGCCCTAATTGCTTAACTACTTGAGCGGGTTCAACTCCCAATCAACTAAAGAAATTATAAAATCTGATGCATGAGCATGTACTCACTTTCATGCGAAGCTAATAATTGTAGACAATCAATGCTTAGCCGCCAAACTTTCCGGACAAAATATAGCTTTGTTCTATATTTTCCAAATAATCGAGACCACATAATGTCAGATTGATTGAGACCAATTCGATCAAACTTAAAGACTCCTATTTCACATGACCAAAAACTACGTAAAAATTCAAAACTCCTACTAATTAATGATATATTAGTATGTGCTGATCTGATTAAAGAAAAAAGTTTTATTGAGACACTTCATGAAATGACATTCATAAGAAGAAAGTTTGGTCCCAATATGAGTGTGTTTATGAATTATGAAAACTACTTTTCATTTTATGTTTTAAAGTAACCTTTACTTTTCCCACTCTCATTCAATAATGGCTTCACTCGGTAGTTCAAAGTTCAAACTATCAAAAATAAACATGAAACTGACTCAAATGGGCCCAACCCAAAATTATTCTCTGACATTCACCAGATCAAATGGCTTTTTTGTTATGATCAGTTTCTAAACACAACTAACAAGTGAAATCTGACTAGGTGAATTCTTATCTACCCAACTCAAAAAGTTGGGTAAGGTTACCTCCTTTGTAAAATGCTTTGAAAACAACAATTAATTATAGTATTTAATAAATAATTAAATGTATTAAAGTTAGATGGTAGCATGTGATTGGTTGGAGGTACATTACCCAACTTTTTGTGATGGGTAGAGAAGTTGTCCCCATCTGACTATCCTGTCAATTTCAGTCCTTCTTTGCACTGTCACAATCTTTTATTATTTCTTCATTCATTCAATTGAGTGTCAAAAGCTGAATCTTCCAAATAACATAATACTGTAACACATTTGTGTAATTTTTTTTATATTCTAACAAGTACTATTGTACTTTCACAAGATCACATGAATATTGAATACAATATTTCCAAACGAATCATAATAATTATTGAAATCCCAAAATTTGTGGAAAGTTAATTATTAATTATTACTACATGCATGTAATATAAACGTATATACCTCATCCAGCATGTTAACAAGCTTTGACTTCTTCATTTGAAGTTCTTGTCTCTGTGCAGTGCTTAACTCAGCAACTTGTTTCCCTCCATCGTTTTCTCTTGCACCACTTGAACTCGATTCAATATTCGCTTTTCGCTTTTCTCTATCATTATTGTTAGTATTCTCTCCTTCAACAGATTCTCCATTGATGATTCCCTTATCCACATTCACAACTTCATCAAGAAGCTCTTGTGCTACTTTTAAATACTTCGACCCGAAAACAACACCGCTGCCACGAGATGCCTCAACCTTGCCAGAAAATGACCGGTAAGGCGGTTGTTGCGAAGAAAGACTGAGAGACAAACCGCGCTGAAAAACTGGCCGATGATGATAAGCTATTTGTGGCGGCGAAAATTCTGTCGCGTCAGATGTTGTCACTGCGGCAACAGTAACGTTTTCTGATCTGTTAGTTGCTGTCACCGCCGTGACAGTTTGGTCAGGTAATACGAAACTACCTGATCCCCATGTGTTATACTGGGGATGAGGAGGATGAGGTGTGTCGGCCGCGGAGGAGGCGAAGGAGTGGAATCCGGAAGCTTGGTACGGCTGTGTTGAACTGTCGGTGGAGTTGGATCCATGGAAGTTAAATCCAACTAGGTTGTGTTGATTGTGTGAAGAAGGCGCGTGGGGAAATTTGAAAGCATTAAGCGCGTGAGGTGAAGGAGGAGTGTTTGTGGTAGCGTTGGGATTAGCGAAAAGCATGTTTTGTGTTGGATTTTGCGCTTCCTCAGAGTACGGTACTACGTAGTTTGGATTCATAAGGTAAAGTGTCTGCATACCTTCTGCCGACGGTTGGATGTCAGAAGCGTTGCTACTTCCATGAAAGTACGTTGCCATATCTGTCAGAAAATTTATTCTCTTTTTTATCCGTAGGAAGAAGCTTTAACGTATCATGTTGATTATGAACAAATCAATATAAGCATTTCTTTTTGGTTTATATTTCTTGATCTATAAACTTGGTTATCGTTCCTTGCTAGAATTTGATCTTGAAAACTGAGAAACAAGCATAAGATTAATCAACAAAAAAAAAATAAAGTAACAAATAACCATATATGTGTCTATATTAGGTGTATAATATTGAAGAAACAAACCAGTTTTTTACCTTTTTAGTGTGATGGTACCAATAGGAATTAATTAGTAGACAAAGGCAGCTACAAGGATGGATTTTGCGCACGAGGAGTGAAGAAAGATGGTAAGAAGAAAAAAGCTATAAAAGAAAATGGAGTTTGATTGATTGGTTTGGTTGGATTTTGGTGGTGTGTGTGAGAGTGTTTTTTTCTTGTCCAAGTGATATTTGGGTGTGGAAAAAAGGTATGGTATTTAAAAGGACAGATAGAGATGGTGGATGAGTGATGACTGGTGAGATTTAAAAGGTGTGGTCCGTTTTATGTTTCGATATTATGTTAAATAGGGATTACATTTAATAGACAGCTTGGGATTAGTTTTGTTGTACACTTTCACGCCTAGTGTTGGTGGCTATACCTTTCTATACAAGATACTCTAATACGAACTCAATTTATTGGATTCAAGTGGTTGTTAAGAACAAATAGTTTGGAAAATCTCAAGGTTAGATTTTGACGTAGGAAGTCTTTTTAAATCGTTCGAGTTTTTTTTTTTAAGCAAGTTATATTAATTTAGAACAAAAGTTCTATAAACTCGGTTATAAAAGGCGAAGAAAGCCAAAAAGAAAATTACCCACAAAGTTGAACCTAGCTTAAGTAATACAAAGAATTTTCGCAAAACTCATGAAGTTGCAATTAGGATGAGTAATTTTTCCGACAAACAACCATCTCCAAACAAGCATTTTACAACTCTAAACTAAATCACTTGAGTTGCAAGAAGAGTTTTTTAATATAATTCCATTTCTATTCAACCAAAGACTTCAAATTATAGCCAACCAAATGCATCCCTCTTTACTTCTCTTTACTTTATTTTGATGACAACAACTACTCCAAACCCAAAAACTCTCCATTAATTCATCAATCTTAATAGAATTCATACCAATCCATGACGCCATATCTTTCCAAACCGCTTCGGCAATCCGACAATCCAAAAACAAATGCCTTGGACATTCACTAACTTGTTTCAGATTCAAAAAATAGTATTTTAATATTTTTTTGTATTTTTTTTAATAAAAGTCTATTAGGATTTTTTTGTATTTTATTTCTATTTTGAATTAAAAGTTCATTAGTGTTTTTATCTGTATTTAAATACTTTTGAGTGTGGCCGTAAAGGTTATCTTTGATCATAATAAAATTCAGTATTTTGTGCACTTACAATCTTGTATTTTCATTCTAGGTTTAACGCTTGTTAATCCGTAGTGTTTTAGACTGTGTCAGGTGACATCAGAGAAGGTTTTCTCCGGTTTCTTTTTGTAACTTGATCATCCATGGGAGATCAACCGGTGACTAGAGCACATTTTGAGGGAATTACCGCGACTCTAATTGCTTTGGCTGAACAGATGACAAATTTAGCAAATCAGGTGAACAGCGTCAATAACAACTAGAATTGGCAAAGAGACAGTGGAGGAAAACAGGTTAGGGTTTCGCAGGGTGGAGACAATCATCATGTTGTTATTGTTGAAAATTTGAGTTCTAAAGACGAAGAACCCTATGAGGAAGAGGTATTTGATCATAGGAATCAACATAACCATGATAATCGAGTGAAAGCCGGTATTTCATTATTCTATATAACGATGGAAGTGGAGGAGTTTCTGGATTAGCATACCAAGGTTAATAGGTTCTTCGACATTATGGACGTCCCTGAGAACTAGCAAGTTAAGACGGTGACGATCAGGCTGAAGAGTACTGCTACTATCTAGTAGGATAAACTTGGTGTTCATATGCAGCGGCAAAGGAAAGGTCAAGTCAAAACTTTGCAAAGAATGAAATCATTGATGTTGGAGCCGTTTTTACCGAGGATTATGAAAAGATTCTCTATAAGAAGTATATTGAGTGTGTTTATGGCAAGTGAATTGTGACATAATACACAACTGAGTTCCAGCATCTTTCTAAGCGTAGGGAATTGGGAGAATCAAAGAGCCAAAAAGTGGCTCGATACATCTGTGCCTTAAAGGGATCTTTGCAGGAGAATATGGGTTTATAGACTGTATGAGTCATGGTTGAGGAATCTAGTCTAGCTTTGAAGGCAGAAATTGATGGAAAAAATACTTGAAAGTTCTCACCTTTTAGGTGTTCGCACAAGAATAACTTTGAATTAGTAGGCGATAAGGAAAAGAGTGCAGCAACTAGGAATTCCAACCTTGAGAATAAGAGGACTAACAGCCTTAGCGGTGTCCGGCAGGGTAAATAACTAGTCCATAGGAAGAATAATCCATATGCTAAACCCATCAGAGACTTGTGTTATCGTTGTAATTGAAGAGGTCATAGATCAAATGTTTGTCAAACAAGGAGAGTCTTTGTTGGTGTGGAAGAAAGGGAAGAGGAAGAGATAATAGTAGGACATGTAGTTGAGAATGATGAATATGCAATGGATGCATTTGTAGAGGAAGAACATGATGAGAGGGTAAAGTTTGTGTTGCAGAGAATTTTACTAGCATCTAAAGATGAAGGGTTGTGCAAGAATTTGTTTAAAACACACTGTTCTATAAAGAACAATGTGTGTAATTTGATTGTGGATAGTGGTAGCATGGAGAATCTAGTGTCACAGAAATTGGTAAATTATTTGAAGTTTTCCACAGAATCCCATGAGAAGTCATACACCCTCAGTGGGGTAACCAAGGACTCCCAAGTTTGAGTAACAATAGCCTGTAGAGTTCCTATCTCCAACATAAATCATTACATAGAAGAGGTATATTGTGATGTTCTTGATATGGATGTTTGTCATATTTTACTTTGTAGGTCGTGGCAGTTTGACTATGATATCGCTTATCGAGGACGGGATAACGTGATGATGTTTACGTGGGGCACACATAAATTGTTATGGCTCCTATTTTGCTCTTTGATTAGAATCCAGGAGAAAAGACGTCTAGTTTCTTAGTGATGACACAGAGTGGAAAGGAGCTTAATGAGGCTATTAAAGAAATTAAATTATTCTTGTTAGTTCTCTATTTTGTTGATTGGCATTAATTTTAGTAAAACAAATATAGAAGTAATATGTTAAATAAGATGTGTTAACTTGCTAAGAAGAACAGATTGAGCGAGAAGTCCTAGTATATGAAGGAACGTGTTGAGATGAAATGGTTCATCGTCTGGAGAAACAAGTTCGATAAGATTTCCTATGCAGAGTCATTCGACATCGTGACTGTTTGGGCTAGGCTGTTGGATCGGTTCAAGATCTAACAGATGCAGAATATTTTTGGAATATTATGCAGTCCTATGTGGCGTTCATTTTAAAGGTCCAGAAGATTCAAGTCAGAATCAAGAAGAATATGCACTTTCTAATTATGGAGATAAATTAGGAAGGTTATGATTGAAGACCTATTTTTATGAAGAAGTTTCTGCAGATTGGTAGTAGCTGATATGCGGTGATTTGAAGTCCAAATCCAGTTGGGAAAAGGTTATAAATAAAAGCATTGTAACATAGGAAATGGGACAGCCAAAATGTAAAGTTTCATACTATTAGGGTTGAGTCTGTAAGCCACTCTCTAGGAGAGTTGATATGTATGAGCCTCTCAAATATCATGTTGATATGAGAGTAAGAATGATGTTATAGAGTTGTAATTTTCTATTACTATTCTTGATCGAAGCTTTTAAGCAAGATCAAGTATTCTTGATTAAGAAGTTCTTAATCTAGTATTTCTTGTAATTGAAGATTGAGGTAAAGGGTCGTCAATATCAGTAACTGGGATTGTTATTATGAGACATCATTGCGGTGATTGGAAGTGAAAGAGGTTTCGAATTGATACTACTAATAATAAATTTCCTTCCTGGATTTGTAGACCCCGGAGTAGGTAGGTGTTGTTATACATCGAATTATGTTAACAATTCTGATGTGTCATTTACTTTTCAGTATTGTATATGTATGTTTATACCTTGCCTATGTGTTTTATTCAGATCAGATATCTCGACAAGTCATAAGACATCTGAAGTCTGATATACCAGAATTTCAATTCTATCAGGCAGAGACTAAAGGGTTGATGAGTGTTGTAAAGGAGGAAACAACAATTCCAAAATAATAGTTAGGGATCCTGGAGGATTTCAAAAAATTAACCTTAGATGAGCTACCAAATGATTTGTCTGATATGCGAGATAAATGTTGGAAAGTTAAAGCTTTCATTATGGGAGATGATGTGATTATGTTTCTGCGTAAGGAGAAGTTTTTAGTTAGTACTTACAGTAAGTTGTAACCATACAAGTATGGCCCATTCAAAGTGATCTGAAAGATCAATGATAGTGCTTATATGGTAGCTCTCTCGAATTTCATGAATCTATCCAATACTTTCAATGTTGCTGAAATTCATAAATATCAAACAGATGGGGCTCTTCATCAAGAAGAGAATTTGTGGTTGAGTTCTTCATAGTTGAAGGAGACTGATGTAGGAAGGCTTTTTAAGCCATCTGAGGTTGTTTCAGGCCCAAAATGAGCAGTTTAATATTTTCTGCAATTTTTTGGGGCTCTTCTTAATCTATTATTTATTTTTTCTATTTCATTGTTGTTTTGGATTAAAATTCCATTAGTGTTTCTTTTTCTGTATTTAAACACCTTTAAGTGTGGCCATCAAGGTTATCTTTGATCATAGTAAAATTTCGTATTTTTCTCTTTCTGGTGGATTTCATAGCTTATCTAACAAGTTTTGGCTTGCAATCATGTGTTTTCATTCTAGATTTAGTGCTTACTAATCTGTAGTGTTTCCGACTGCGTCAAATTTGATATGTTTATGGTATGCTTGGAATTTTTTAGTTTTGATAATAATAAGATGTACGAGAATAATTCTTAAATTATAATGCTGTTTGTGTAAAAAGATAATGAAAAGATTAAAAGTATTCTATTATGTAAAGAGTATGCAAATCTAATTATAATATATGATTATTTGAACTCAAGAGGAGTATGATAAGATAATATCTGATATTTTGATTATGAAGCGTCTTGGTCAAGCATATGTTAAAATATCAGTTGGACGCACGTATAAAGACTTAGATATGTTACCCTCTATTTAATGCTTTCAATGTTACCCTCTCTTCAAGAACTATTCAATCTAAATATCATATTTCTCCATTCAAATCAACTACATAGTTAAAAATTTAACCCTCTTCTTAGTAGACTAGATTGTTATTTTCTAATGAGTTTATTTTTTGGTGGTCGTTCAATGAAAGTTAGAAGTTCATTCTTCGAAAATTAACTTTAATAATTTTCATCTCAATACAATATATTCAAATTTAAGAGACAACAAGTAATAGTACAAAGGTGTAATGATACAAGTTGTATGTAACATACTAGTACAAGTTGTTCACGAAAATTCCTATTGTGAGTATAAGGTTATGTGAAATATTTTTTCTCCATAATATAATGGACCACAATGGCTCGGACTCTGATATTCAACACCTGCAACAATCTAATCAAGTTACCTATATATGTTATAATATTTTCTCAGATTTATGTACAACATTTTTCAGAATCAATTTTTTAAAACAAATAAAAGAAAAAAACTTTCAAGAACATATATCCAGAGAAAAAAGTTTAGACTTCTTTTTTTAAAGAAAACTTTTAGACTACTAAGAAAAAAAAGAAAAACTATTATAAAATCATCAAGTGATAACCTTGTATACATACTTTCTATTGAAAGTTGAAACTCCTATATTTGTTCTAGACTTTATTTACATAATATATTGAGTGAAATTTATAAACACAAACACTTATTCTTTTTTATTGTATTTTCTTAAGGACTAAGTTGTTTTTAGATTCTTTAAGAAGACAAAGAAATTAAAATGTAGTCAGTTGTTTATGGTCGAGATATTTAAATTAAAGTACAAGTCAGATGAGATGGGATAAACTATAGTGTGAAATGGGATAAATTATAATACATTTTCAATATACTACTTACAACAAACAATACATTTATGAAAAGTCTAAAGCTAGTTTTAAACTTTGATTTTAAATCACATTTTAAACATTTTACAATATAATATGTATATCATTTCTTTCCATTATATATATTACTTTTCAAAAGACAAAATCACATAGAGTCTCTACTTAAAATTATGGATACAAATTTTTTAAAATGCAAATAATATATTAACCTAATAACTACTTACATATTTTCATAAATTTTATAAAATAATATTTCTATTTTTCTTGCAATGATATTTTTTTAATTATAAAATTAAAAAATGCAAAAATATATTAACTTAACAACTACTTACATATTCTCATAAAACTTATAAAATAACATTTCTATTTTTCTTTCAATTATTTTTAATTAATAAAAAAATTACATTTTTTTCCATATAATATGTTCTGGATCAGCCCAATTATTAGAATTGACCCAATCCATTTATAACCATAAAAACGGCCCAATAAACATTGGCCCACTTGCTCAAGCAAATAGAGGCCACATTTCATGTTTTTTCCCATTTACTGAGCACACCAGAAGGATGGTCTCCTCACTCCAAAGGATCATCCGAGCACGCTAACTCTCCCATCCCCGCCAACGGCTAGTTCAGGCTGCCCATATACACTAAGACCTATTCAACTATCACCTATATTTTATGCCCTGGAAACACGCTCAGCCCAAAAATATTGTTTGACTAAGTCACACACTAAAGAGAACAATATAAATAGCCCTCTACACCTAGAGGGCAGGGTAATTCAAACTTTACCCAAAATCTCATACTTTCAGTTTTAGCTTTGTTCTCTTTCTTACTTTGGCATCAGAGTGTCTTGCAGGTACAACCCTCCTTTTCTTCTCACCCATCACCGAAGATCACACCGTCGCTGCTGGCCATCTGTTCTGACTCTACATAAACATAATATATCTAAAACATTTTTAGCTTCTTTCTTTTTTAAAAAAAATAATTATACTACTCTTTGATCATACTATTTAAAACAAATAATATTCTTATGACAAATTAATTGTGAGTTTTAACATTAGATATTAAAATTACTTTAAAAAAACTAAAATAAAACATAAAACATATATCATTTTCTTATATATCAGTAACATACTTGAGATTCAACTCATTACTACATTTTATTCTTATTATAAAAATATTTTGAAAAATATGGATTTAAAACCCATTTTAAACTAAAAATTTTAACAACACAAGAATCACTCCAACTAAATATACTTAATTAACAGGGTATATTTCCTATATTTCACCACCTCTCGAAAGAGAAAATCATGCATTGAATTTTTATTTGAGGTCATAAGTTCAAAATCTTACAAATACAAAAGTATGGTATCCATCAAAATCTCTTCATGTTAAAAAATATATTAATAAAAGCTATTCAAAAGTAAAGTGATCATTTTAATATTATAAATATATATGTATTACTAAGTCATATAAAATACTTACCTGTTAGTTTTCCCATATCCATTTTTGATGATTATAAGAATATCATGCACACCATTTAAATCATTTTCTTCATATGATATATGCACATGTGTTGTGAAAAAAGGGTTTCAGAAATATCAAGAGTTAAATTTTTAATTTTCATCACTATCGGGAATATGTTTTCCTTATAGAACAATTTACCATCTAATGTTAGAAGGATTAGTGACATTAAAAACTTATTTTTCTTGGGATGTCATGAAGAATTGTTCATTCATATAAGTTGTCTTGGGAATGTCAACCCATGTGAATCCTAATTCTTTGATTTGTACATCATTCCTATTGTCAATACACTTGCACTTAGGTAAAGGCATTTAAACATAACATAAGAAATCTCTCAAATATCCTCAATGATCCCAAATTACGTTCTATATGCCATCACAGGATTCTTATCTTTGGATCTAGAGAATTACATGGACTGAGCCTAAACCATAACCCCATTATTTTGCATGGTACTACAATCATCCTTAGATTTTGTATAGAATGAAAAATTATTAATGTCGTATGCACTAACAGTTATTATTTTAAACTTAGAAATATATTACATCCATTTAATTGTATCAAATTCTCTCTTATCTTTAGAAACCCTTTCATTAAACTAATTTATGAAACACTTATTATGCTCTGTCAACATTCATTTTCACTCATCTTGGGGAATTTTTTCTTGATATGTCTTTTGTGAGCGGATTAATAAGGTTGAACTTCATCAACATTATTGAATATATAAAAATATGCTTGAAGAACTACATCTCAAGCAATTGTCTTGATATTCAAACCTTGAGTACCTTTCTCTCCATATCTTCCATCATGATGATATTTGGAAATTCCTATAAAGTCAGCTTCTGACAAATAGTTTAAACAAAACACAATAACTTCTTATGTGATGTATCTTTCAACAATAGAAACTTTAAGACGATGATGATTCTTCATATATCCTTTAAAGATCTTTATGTATTGATCTATCAGATACATTAACCTTAAATAAATTGGGCCACAAAATATAATCTCAATGACTAGATGAAAAATTAAGTAAACGATAATGTCAGAAATTGATGGAGGGAAAAAATCTCCAATTGACACAAGATAATTGCAGTCTCATGTGACAACCAATCTAAATTTCCTAGATCAATGATTTTATTATAAATAGCATTGAAGAATAAGCACAATCTAGTTGTAGTTTCTCTTATTTATTTATTTATTTGTTAAAAATGCCACGAATAGACACTAGTAAAAATTGTTGCATCAAGGCATGAAATCATGAGATTTTAAAACAATTAATTTTGAGATAGTTCATTGATACAAGTTTTTGATATTTTAAGAGTACCATTGGGGAGCTTTGATACCCTACAAACACTCGCAAAACTTTTTTTTTCTTTCCTACACATAGTGTGGAATGTCGGGGGTAAATATGTTCTTTGACCTATTTTTTTAGGCTAACTCTTATCTTATACCCATCTCCACCTGATCTAGATGGACATTTTTACCTTCTTTTGTCTTGCCTTGAATTTTTAAAAGTGTTCTAATCAAAATATCACACACATCTTTCTTCACATGTGTCACGTCACGACAATATCTTACATCTAAACTAGACCAATATGGAGGATCATAGAACACCGACCTCTTTTTCCATATATTTTTCCACACAATTTTTTTTCCAAAAACAGCATTAATTTGTTGTTTTCGTTTATAAATTTCCTCTCTATATAAGGGCTTTGGAGCGTTAGCAAACTTCTGCTCACCATTAAAGGCCTTTCGCAATCTACATATGATTGGGTCTTAGAATTTTTTTTTATTCTCATGATAAATAGTCTTTTCTATACTTCGGTTGGTGGAAGCGTGTATCAGCTTCACATATAGAACACTCTTTATGTCCTTTAACGTTGTACCCATACAAAATACCATATGCAGGAAAATCATTAATTATGCAAAATAACATGGCACACTCTTAAATTTTTTACTTGAATACACATATTCATCAACATCAACGCGTTCCTCTGAATTTTTTTTAATAATTAATGGCCTTAGATAAATATCTATGTCATTTCTCGATTTTTTTACCCGAAATCATTATTAGATAACATCATATATTTGCGCTTCATGCACAACCATGGAGATAGCTTGTAAATTATGAGAAGAATAAGCCATGAAGTATGGTTAGTACTCATATTACCAAACAGTTCATTCCGCCGGTTGATAGTTCAAGCATAAGGTTTTTTGGCTCAAGGGAAAAATTCGGAAATAACAAACCAATTTTATCCCGCTGCAATGAACCAACTACATAGCGGATTTTCCATCACATACTCTTTCATCTGCATGCCATCTAATATTTTTGCGTCATAAACATCAACATTAGCAAACAGTCACTCACACATTAGAGTTATTGATAGGTACCACATCACCTTTATAGGAGGATCCATCATCACCAGCAACACCATTTTCTTTCAGCTTGTAGCACGACTCCCCACACCTCAAATACTCATTCAGTTTTTCATACTCTTTCTTGTTTAATATGCAATTATTACGACATACATGTATTTTGATACAGTCCAAACCCATTGGACACGGTATCTTCTTGGCCTCATAATTACAGCTGCAAATTGTTACCTTCTAGAAGCATGTCTTTCAACTATTCAAGCAATTCAATGAAACTTTTATCCTTCCACCCACTTTTTGCTTTAAGATAAAAAAACTCAAGGCAGCCGACAATCTTGTAAAATTATCGCACCCCGAAAATAACGACTAATCCTTGTCACTATGTAAAATATCATACACATGGACTCTCTTTAAATAATCTTCTCCTATATCGTGAAGGAAAATACTTATATGGACACAACCATAACACATGAATTTACACACAATCAATCACATTTTTTTATTAATTAAAAAATTGAAATAAAATTGTCTATCTCCTCCATTAAACCAACCACCCCCATGATGACAATTAAAAACGAAATTAAATTTTAAATAAATTTCAATCTTTTACTTTTTATTGGTTGTTCCTAAAAGTATGGATTTAGGTTCGTATCCATGCAAGTATTTCTCTATCGTGAATCGTATATTTTATTTGATCACCCATATCTTCATCAACTTCAAGTCTACCTTACACAATTTATTTTTTGTCACTTCATCATGTAACACCCATGTCTTTGTAATATATTTCTTAATTAAATATTAAAATTAAATTAAGACGAGTTATTGAAGTGATTCATCTCGATTATGTAGTACACTAAGATAAACTTTTGTTATGCAACATACAATTTATAGTAATGCTTATTCTGCTAAAGAAAAGTTTGGTGGACTTCTAAAAAACTTTAAATCTTAAATCCAAAAACCTTTCCTGAATTCCTCTGGACCTGAGAAAAACTCGTGTACCTCTTCTTTAGCTGTTTTTATTCTTCTAACCATTGTTCGGCTAAAGAGAATTCAATGAAATTAAATTTCACTTTTGCTTATAACCAACAACTTTTTTTTTTAAAGAAATACATCTATCTATTTTTCAAAAACAAAAATAATTTTTCTTTTTTCCTTTCAAAATGATTTTTAAAAAAAAGTAGTTTAATTGACATAAACACATTGAAGAACGACTTCTACGAATAGTGAACGGGGCCATAAAAGATAAGGATGACAAAAATATGGAATGTGTGTGGGGTATCTGATATAGGGGTGGCAAAATGGGCTGTGGCCCGTCGGGCCGACCCGCGCACCCACCAAAAAATGGCAAGTTGGGTTGGATTTTAGGTCTGCTGCTCGCTAAATTTCGCCCCGTCAAAATCCGCCGCCCGCTTGGCGGGGCGGACATGACTTTTATACTCATTTTACTTGGCGAGCATGCCCGCCTTGCTTGTTTTTTGGCGAGCATAAGGCTGGGCGGGTGGCGGACGGGGCGGGCGACCCGGTTTGCCACCCCTTAATCTGATAGCTGATAGGATTTAGTCTATATTATTTTTTTTCCGTCTCTTTATCATCTAATTATAGGTACAACTTCCCTTTTCTATGCAACATGCTTGGAAACAAGAATTCCAAGATAAAATTATTTTTTCTTTTGGTACAAAGATAGGAAGAAAAAAAAAAGGAATTTAATTGGTTTATGTACAATTTCACTTTAAAAGTATTTTATACATGTATTTAATAATATCTCATGAGATATTTTAGAACTTAATGACATAAATTTGTACAACACTATATAATTAGATCTATCTGTAAAAAAAATTAGATATGGAAAATTTAATTTCTGAAGTCTAGCTCAACTAACAACAACATAATTAATGATCCGTTTGGTGCGTAGGATAAAAAACATGATAGTACATTTGTATCATATTCCATCTCAATCCAGTGTTTGCTGATACAACATGATATGATAAGTTAATCCTGAAACTTATCCTATCCTGTCTCAGTAGTTTATATTGTTATTTTGAATTTGAGCTGAGTTAGAATCTGACAGGATAGGATAAGATAATGATTTACAAATTTACTCCTATAAAATATAATTTAAAATAAAAAATTAAATATGAAAAAATATAAATAAAAATTAATTTGATATTAAATTAAAAATATTAATAATAATTTTTAAAAAATATGTATGATTGTCATAAGGATAAATTTTTAACTTAATAAAATATAAAAAATTAAAATTTTTAAAAATAAAATAATTATTAATATTTTAAAAATATAAATAATAATTTTATTTTTTATCAAATTAAATATATGTTCTTGTAAGAATAATTTTATCATATATATATATATATATATATATATATATATATATATATATATATATATATATATATATATATATATATATATATATATATATATATATATATATATATATATATATATATATATATATATATATATATATATATATATATATATATATATATATATATATATATATATATATATATATATATATATATTTGGAGTATTATGGGTTCAAACCCAAAATCTTGTGTAAATATAACTTTTACCATGCTGTATAATTTTCTCTTTTCAATCATTTCAATTTTCACGACTTTTCACTATACCGATCAAGGATTCTATGTTTCTTAAGGAAAAAAGCTGTATAATTTTCTCTTTTCAATCATTTCAATTTTCACGATTTTTCACTATACCGATCAAGGATTCTATGTTTCTTAAGGAAAAAAGCTTGATTAGCTCAATTTTAACCGTTGTAAAATCTACTGTATTTTAAAATTTTAAAATTTAAATTTATACATAGTTTTGGTTAAATTTTGTTAAATTTACTTGAACAAAAATTATGAAGAATGATAACAACATTCTCTTTAGCACTCTCTCTTTTATATGATTAAACATGTGGGAGTCTATTGTGAATAAAGACAAGGTTCAATTTCAATCAATATTTTGATATCTGAAAAAAATAATAATAGCAACTAAAATATAAGACCTTCAACAATAAGTAATTATAATAGAATAAAAAGATAAAAGACAAAAAATATGTTTACCTAGTTCAATTAAAAGATCTACTCCGGAGGAGAGAGTAGTTCTCCAATTCACTGTATTCTAAAAGTTGTTAGAAGAGATTACATATGAGTTACAAGAAAATAGTCTTCACCTTCAGAGTTTTTGAAAACAACCATGAATGTGCCCTAAAACAAACTCTATTTTTTTTACACAAGTATTGCGCAACCTTTCCAACTCTTTATATGTGTATCACTCAAATTCAAGGTGTTTAGAAGTGTCTCTCAATCATCTTAGATAATTCCAAAAATTTTCTGAAACCTTTGTCTATCTAAGTTTTCCTTTGAGAATACCAAAATTCCTACTCGTAAGACACTGAAGAGATACTGTGAGATATTGGATCGAACTCTAGTATGGTCGAAGGGTAGCTTCTTGGTTCGACAGTTCGACAGAGTTAGGCATGAAGTCGAAGGTTGTTCACATGCTGGTGTCGAAGTGTGCATGCTGTAGTCGAAGATGGGTCTAGCATGCAGATGTCGAAGATGCTAGGGTTGTTAGCATGTTAAATTAGGTTTTAGTGTTTAAACCCTAATTTGTTAAGTTAGCTTGTTTATTAAGTTGACTTGTGTAATGGGCCTTGCTGAAAAAGCCCATTAGTTAGTATGTTAGGTTTTATTATAAATAACATACTAGTCTCTCATCATTGCTAAGCTGCAAATCCTAATTTAGGGTGAGAGAGGTTACTTGTTATTCTTGTAAACTTGTAATCTTGTTTTAAGAGAAAGTAAAAGAATAGCAGTTATAACCAATTCTTGTGTTCTTCTTATCTTCCCTAATTCCTATTATATTTTGTTCTTGACATCGTTTTTCACATCAAATTGGTGCGGTGAACGTGGAGAAGATGCCTTCAACAAAGTAAAAGAATAGCAGTTATAACCAATTCTTGTGTTCTTCTTATCTTCCCTAATTCCTATTATATTTTGTTCTTGACATCGTTTTTCACATCAAATTGGTGCGGTGAGCGTGGAGAAGATGCCTTCAACAAAGTATGAGATTGAAAAGTTCACCGGAGTGAATGATTTTGGTCTGTGGCGCTTGAAGATGAAAGCCCTACTGGTTCAGCAGGGTTGTTTGGAAGCGTTGAAGGGAGAGGCTGCCATGAATGCTGCATTAACGGCAGCGGAGAAGACAACTATGATCGAGAAAGCACACAGCGCAATTCTGTTGAGCCTTGGTGATAAGGTTCTACGACAGGTATCAAAGGAGACAACGGCATCAGGGTTATGGGAGAAACTTGAAAGTTTGTATATGACCAAATCGCTGGTAAATCGACTCTACCTGAAGCAGGCTTTGTATTCATTCAAGATGGTTGAAGACAAAGTGTTGGCTGAGCAGTTGGATATGTTCAACAAGCTGATTCTTGATCTTGAAAATATTGATGTAAAGATTGATGATGAAGATCAAGCGCTGTTACTATTGTGCGTTTTGCCTCGATCACATGCTCACTTCAAAGACACTCTCTTGTATGGAAGGGGTCCCTAACGTTTGAAGAAGTTCAATCAGCCTTGTATTCTAAGGACTTGAATGAACGAAAGGAGCATAAACCTTCGACTAATGGTGAAGGTTTGGCCGTTAAAGGAAAATTCTTGCGAAAGAATGGTAAGTTCGACAAGAAGGGCAAAAGCCAGTCGAAGTCTTACAGTGGCGAAGCATCTGGCATTCGATGCTATTATTGTAAGAAGGAGGGTCACACAAGAAAGGTGTGCCCTGAACGTCTGAAAGATCATGTAGGTAAGGATAATGGCAATGCAACTATTGTTCAAGATGATTTTGAATCATCTGATGTTCTTGTCGTTTCAAGCAGTGACTCGAGAAGAGAGTGGATTATGGATTCAGGTTGCACTTGGCACATGACTCCAAACAAAGACTTGTTCGAGGAATTATGTGATCAAGATGGTGGATAAGTATTGCTGGGAAACAACAAGGCTTGCAAGATTACAGGTGTTGGATCTGTGAGATTCAAGCTCCATGATGAGTCAATAAGGTTGTTGACTGAAGTCAGGTATGTTCCTGATTTGAAGAGAAATCTGCTTTCTCTTGGTGAATTCGACAAGAATGGATATGTTTTCCAAGGAGAGAAAAGTATCCTAAGAGTCATGAAGGGTTCGAAGGAAGTCTTGAGAGGCGTGAAGAAACAAGGCTTGTATACCCTTGAGGCTGAAGTTGTAAGTGGTTCGACAAACGTTGCATCCACGAAACCATTGTCGAAGACAGAAATCTGGCACATGAGATTGGGTCATGTCAGTGAAAGGAGTCAAAGCTTATAGGCTATGGTGCCTAGAGCCATGTCACAGGAGGTGTATCACCAGTCGAGATGTAGTTTTCAATGAAGCTGAAATGGCTTTCAAGAAAACTGATGATGATGGTCGAAGTGCAGAAGAGCTAGAACATGTAGAGATTCCTGTTGAGGTGGAGCATGTTGATGCGAATTGCATATCCCTGATGAAGTCGAAGAAGTAGAAGATGTTGAGGAAGTTGAGGAAACTGACGATGACTACCTATTGTCGAGAGATAGGTCGAGAAGAGTCATCAAGGCACCTCAGAGACTTGGGTATGCAAATCTTATAGCTTATGCCTTAATCTCTGCAAGTGAAGTTCTAGATGAAGAACCTAGAAACTACAAGGAAGTTATGAGGAGTCGAAATAAGACTGAATGGCTGAAGGCCATGGATGATGAGATGAAATCTCCTCATGATAATCACACTTGGGAACTGATCAAGAAACCTGCTGGGGCAAGGTTAGTCAGCAGTAAATGGATTTTCAAAGTTAAGGAAGGAATTGAAGGAGTGACGTCGAAAAGATACAAGGCAAGGTTAGTTGCAAGGGGTTTCACTCAGAAAGAAGGTGTCGACTTCAATGATGTGTTTTCTCATGTTGTGAAGCATAGGTCCATTCGAATGTTGCTTGCCATGGTGGCACAGTTCGATCTTGAACTGGAACAATTGGATGTGAAGATTGCGTTCTTGTATGGTGATCTAGATGAAACGATCCTGATGAGGCAACCTGAAGGGTATGTCGAAAAGGGGAAGAAAGATTGTGTGTGCAAGTTAAAGAGATCTTTGTATGGGTTGAAACAATCTCCTCGACAGTAGAATAGGAGATTCGACAAGTTCATGGCACGCATAAGTTTCATTAGAAGTCAGTTCGACCACTGCGTTTACTTCAGATTTCGACCTGGTAATTCATTTGTTATTTTGTTGCTTTATGTGAATGATATTCTCATAGCAAGCAACAATGTTGAAGATGTGACGAGGGTGAAGGCTGGACTCAATAAGGAGTTCGATATGAAGGATCTGGGAGCTGCTTCCAGGATTCTTGGAATTGACATTCAAAGAGATAGAAAGAAGTCAAAGTTATGCTTATCTCAAGAGGCATATCTACGAAAGATTCTCGAAAAGTTTGGTATGTCGAATTCGAAGCCAGTTGTGACTCCAACAAACCCTCAATTCAAGCTGAGTATTATCAGTGTCCCAGTACTGATGTTGAAAGAGCCTATATGAATAGCATTCCGTATGCTAATATAGTTGGTTCTTTGATGCATGTTATGGTCTGTACTAGACCTGACATAGCATATGCAGTAAGTCTTGTAAGCAGGTACATGGCAAATCCTGGAAAGGCTCACTGGCAAGCATTGAAGTGGATTTTAAGGTACATAAATGGGTCTCTGAACAGAGTCCTAATTTATGGTGGAGCCTTGGGTGAAGATAGTAAAGCAGTAATAGAAGGATATGTCGACTCTGATTATGTAGGTTGTATGGATTCCAGAAAATCTATTTCTGGATATGTTTTCACTATGTTTGGCACTGCAATTAGTTGGAAAGCAACACTTCAGAAGGTTGTTGTTCTATCAACCACTGAAGCGGAGTATATTGCCCTAACTGAAGCTGTGAAAGAAGCATTGTGGCTGGAAGGTTTTGCGAAAGAGCTGAAACTTCAAGGTCGAGGTATCACTGTTAAATGTGATAGTCAGAGTGCAATACACCTATCGAAGAATTCAGCCTATCATGAGCGAACTAAGCACATTGATGTGAGACTGCATTTCATCAGAGGAGTAATCGAGCATGGAGAAGTCCAAGTGCTGAAGGTTTCGACTGAAGACAATGTTGCTGATATGATCACCAAGACATTGCCGAGTTGCAAGTTTTTCCACTGTATGCAGTTGATAAAGCTGCATGAAGAAAGCTAGTTTGTTCCTTTGATGTAGTAGAGTTAGATCCAAGGTGGAGATTTTTGAGATATTGGATCGAACTCTAGTATGGTCGAAGGGTAGCTTCTTGGTTCGATAGTTCGACAGAGTTAAGCATGAAGTCGAAGGTTGTTCACATGCTGGTGTCGAAGTGTGCATGTTGTAGTCGAAGATGGGTCTAGCATGCAGATGTCGAAGATGCTAGGGTTGTTAGCATGTTAAATTAGGTTTTAGTGTTTAAACCCTAATTTGTTAAGTTAGCTTGTTTATTAAGTTAACTTGTGTAATGGGCCTTGCTGAAAAAGCCCATTAGTTAGTATGTTAGGTTTTATTATAAATAACATACTAGTCTCTAATCATTACTAAGCTGCAAATCCTAATTTAGGGTGAGAGAGGTTATTTGTTATTCTTGTAAACTTGTAATCTTGTTTTAAGAGAAAGTAAAAGAATAGCAGTTATAACCAATTCTTGTGTTCTTCTTATCTTCCCTAATTCCTATTATATTTTGTTCTTGACATCGTTTTTCACATCAGATACATATTCATAATTAATAAAACCCAACATAAAAAGCCAAAAACACAACCCATTAATTACTAAAAGGGTTAAATATGTTAGAGGTCCCTCTAAATACGGCAACTTTCAATTTTAGTCCCTACAAAAAGTTTCATCAAACAATGGTCCTCGTAATATTTTCCGTCCCTATTTTTGGTCCCTCCCGTTAGATTCCACTAACGGAGGCTTACATGGCACGCCACGTCAATTAAAATCAACAATAAAAAAAGAGACAGATTGCGGGGGTTTTAAACCCCCTTATAATAACTTAAAAAACAATAAATTTTCAGCACCTAAAAACTCCTTCAAAAAAGGTTCCACCATGTTCCTCGGAATCGCGGTGAGAACACAATGATCTTCTATGAACAGTATTTAATTCTTTGAATTGTTGTATGCTTTATAGGCATGTTTTGGATCTTTAAAGTATGTTGTGTTAATTTTGGCCATTTATTAAAAGTAATGGTATATGCTGATAAACAACTAATCATATTACTTTATTTTATTCCCAGAAATTTTATTTGCTACATGTCTTATATGCCAGGTCATGCATTTTAAACTTTACAAATTTTTGAAGATGTCATTTGAGATCATTCTATGATTTAGCTTATAGTAAGTGGAATTTCCTTGTTTTGCAGCTTCTGTATCATACAAATTTTCAGCAAGGAAAACATAAATAAAGAAAGTACCTAACAAAGTGTTCAGAGACATCACCAGCACCGAGACGGCTGATAAAATTGCAAAAGCGGAAGACTAAAAGCAATGTGGTTGTATCTTCTACACCCAAAGAAATTCCAAGTTGATAGTTCTGAGGTGGCACAGAAGCTTCTTCTCTAGTGTGAATCAAAGAAAGGAAAAAACAAGAACTCTCTTATCCTTGTTGGCTATGTATCAGTAGGTGAGTTATGTTGCTTCTAGGAGAAACAAAGTGAGGTTTTCAAGTTAGTGTTTGATTTTGCAGAGTCTCCAAGGTTTATGACTAAAAATCATTCCCTCAATTGAGAACAAACAAAATTTACAAATTTGGTTTTATTTATTATTATAATTTTTCATTTACCCCTATACTAAATCTCTATACATTCATTCAAATTTGGTTTTTTTAAAAATTATATTATGAATAACATTATACCACGTTTATTTTGGTATCAAAGTACAAAACAGTAAAGGTAAACCCACGTACACTCACAAAATATGGAGATAGATTTAATTTATTTATTGTGTTCATACCTTTGATGCTCTACTGATGTGAGAGTTTAGCGTAGAGATATTGAAAATGTAGGAACTTCAAAGATGATGATTGCTACATGGAGTCCATTACTTCTATTGAATAAATGAATGCATGCATGACTCTCTGCATTTTTTCCAAATAGTTTTTGCCTGGGGCTTTTTGGGTTAGGAGTTATTTGTGATTTGTTTCTTTACTTCCATGAGTGAATTTGTCTTTACTTCCATGAACTTGATTGGGACATTTTTAAACTGTAAGTATGTAATCTGATTTCATGAACTCATTTGAGATTTATGAAACTGTAAGTAGAGATTGGAAGAAATTTAAAGAAAAAAATTGAGAAGAAAATATTTGAATGTGTGACCTACAATCTACCTATTTTTCCGTCTCTATTTAAAGGGGGGTTTAAAACCCCCGCAATCTATCTATTTTTAATTAGTATTGACTTTAATTGACGTGGCGTTACACGTGGTGTGCCACGTAAGCCTCCGTTAGTGAAATTTAACGGGAGGGACTAAAAATAGAGACGGAAAATATTGCGAGGACCATTGTTTGAAGAAAAATTTTGCAGGGACTAAAATTGAAAGTTGCCATATTTATAGGGACTAAAAACTTATTTAACCCTTACTAAAATAAAATATTATAAATATCTTATAATATATTTTATATTAATTTAGAATATTTTTAAATTAATTTATATATATATATATATATATATATATATATATATATATATATATATATATATATATATATATATATGTCCAATATTTTAACATTAAATAATGGATTCGCAAACCAAACCAGTCATACCTAAAATCAACGAATCACCCAAACTGAACATTCTTGCGTCTTTTCGCCTTCCTAATTTTGGCTATCTTGAAATACGTTTTATTTATCTTTATCAACAAATGTTTTAATGCATACTTCAACAATCTTCACCTTGATTTAAAACCGTGTTGATGTCAATTTAATCAGTAACAATTTTGTTACTCTCTGCTGTATTGAAACTCTAATCAATAACCTTAATCAAATTTAAATAACCCTTGAATCTTGATCTCGTCACTTGCTTTCACTTATTTCTAATTATCCTTTTCCGCCTGGATTTAGAAAATAAAGTTAGTTGAAAAATATATTTAGTTATTTGGTTCAAAAATATTATATTTTTAATAGATTACATTTATTAAAGTAGATTTTAAATTTAAGTTATCCTGCAATGTTGATAGGGGTCTAACCCCAAGAAAAAAAAATTAAACTATCATGCAATATTGAGAGGCGTTTAAATTATCATGAGTGCACTATTCTTCTTAAGATATATGATTATTAATTGATAGTGATCATTGTATGAACATGAGAATAATTAATAATGAGTTCAAAATAGAATGTTTAATAAGAGAAAACATAAATTTATATATAATTAAGCATTCATAAACGGTAGTACAATATAACAAACTTTTTTCATATCATTTAAATTATTATGTAAGTAGACATGAATATCATTTGCTTAATGCCCTAAACATTAAATATTATAAGGGTCCAATAATCCATATAAATTAGACTGGTTTGTTTTTAGGGTTTAATATATAATATTTCTGCCAAACAAACGAGATTTGATTTTTTCCCTTTAAAAAAATTTGTGATTCTTCCTTTGAGAAATCTAGATTTCATATTGCGTCCCCCCTCATGCTGACTTGGTCATGAAATCTTCACACTTGGCATTTCATGTGGCCTTTTTAATTTATTTTTTTTTAAAATCCACGTCATTTTTTTAATAGTTTTTTTATATATTATATATTTTTTTTACGTTTTTTATTTTTGTTTAAGTTTTTTAATAGTTTTTTTATATATTATTTTTTATTTACGTTTTCTTAAATTAATTTTATTAATATTTAATATAATTTTTTTTAATAATTAAAATAATATAGCTGGACCTAAGCCCATTTTCGTTTTCCGCATCAAACTGTTGACCAATCCACAAATCAACCATGCCAATGCTACACAAGCACCAAATAAATGGAACTGCAGATCTGTCATGTAGCCACAACAACGCCAACAGAGACCACTGTCAATGCTAACACCTGTATAGTTTCAAATGATATAGTAAGCATTTAAGCCTTAATCAAAATAAGAACAAAAAAACCAACCACAAGTCAAACCGATAAAATGAAGAAGAAATAACTTGCAGGAGGTTATGGTGTAAGGTGTAAAGTTTGAAATTTGAGTTTCTCAAAGGGGGAATCACAAATTTTTTTAAGGGGGGAAAATCGAATCTCGCTTGTTTGGCAGGGAGTATCATATATTAAACCTTTGTTTTTATAAAGAGAGAATGAAAATACTTAAATGTTACAACAAATTAACGTCAAATATTGAAGTGATATATTACATTAAAAACAATTGAGATCAATAAATATAAATTTACATCACTTTTAAAAAAAATATTTTTGTGCACAAAAATTGTCGAATATATAAGCTCAACCATTTAGTATCCCATATTAAGTCTTTAATACACTTCGGTGAAATCTAAAAAATTTTATATGCTTTGGACCAATACTCTAATTGTATAATAATATGATCTTTAAGATCCAAGATCATCATGTCAATTTTTTATTGCAACTAGTTGAGACAAATTTTCATTCATGTCATGGGTGGCAGAACAACTATCTTTTGTGCTTACTTAAATTAAGACATTAAGTTTTAATGACCTCTAGAAGTACCCTGCAACTTGATTGTTGAGTAACCATGGTCTCCATTCATCAACAATTTATATATTAATAAATTTTAACAACATGGCTTTTCAAGGAAACAATCAGGTGAAGGGATGGCAATCGGTAAACAGGAAAGGGAGGAACGACTCAAAAGGGAACAAATGGGATATCATAAAGAATGCTAACGAAGGAGAGCTTGGAGAAATCACATCTTTCTTCTTCACAGACTTTGATTCAAGATGGAGAGCTAAGGATCTATTCTTTGAATTCAAGGAATTTGGTGTTGTCGATGAAATAGTGATTCCCCCAAAAAAGGACTGGAGAGGAGAAAAATATGGGTTTGTGAGATTCCTCAACGTGGAAAACAATAGACTTCTGGAGATAAAGTTGGACAACTTATGGCTAGAGGGAAGGAAGCTGAAGGAAAACGTTTCAAAGTTTAAGAGGAAGGGGAGGATAGGGCGCTTTAGGTTTGAGACCCAAGTTAACAAAGGAGGAGTAGAGAAAAGAGAAAATAGGAGTGGTACAGTGGTAGGAGGAACAAGAATCAGAGGCGGGGACGTTCATCACAAGACGTATGCGAATACCTTAAAGAATAACAAAGATGGGGCAAAATTAGGAGAATACATCAATAAGGAGGTACCTAACAAAACTTTCTTTTTTAACTCTAACATAGATGAGAAAGAACGATTCAAAAATGCAATGGTGGGAGTAGCAAAGGCACATGGTTTAACTTATGGAGTGAGCCAAAGTATCCTTGAAGAAGGCATTTTTTCAGTGGTGGCAACACCATTGGGGCCAAACCTGTGTTTGATGGAGGAGACAAACGAGGGAGACTTGGAGTTACTTCTTAAAGATGCAGGTGAATGGAAGAACAACTGGTTTAAGGAGGCTAGGAAGCACTATGCCAAATTTGTCTTTTAGCAGCACCCCTACGAAAGCGCTTTTAGGAAAAAGCGCTGGTATAGATTTCGCTAAAAACAAAATTAAAAAACACGCAATAAAAGCGCTCTTATAGGGGGGGGGTTACGAAAGCGCTTGCAAAAAGTGCTGGTAAAGGCATGGTTATGAAAGCGCTTTTCAAAAGCGCTCTTATAGGGGGATTATGAAAGCGCTTTCAAAAGCGCTGCTATAGGGGGTGGGGTACAAGAGCGCTTTTACCCTAAAAAGCGCTGGTATAGCCATGGGTACTAAGGCGCTTTTCAAAAGCGCTTTCATAGCTGTTTCATAATTAAAATTTTTAAAATCAAAATTAGACAAAACGCGTTTGCCCTCACAAAATCCCTAATTCCCTCTTTCTCTCTTGCCATCGTTGTGCCCTCCAAACTCAGAAAACTCAAATTACTGCCACCGTCAGAGAAGAAGAACGTGAGCCACCGTCGGAGAAGAAGCCGTGAGCCACCGTTGGAGAAGAAGAAGAACGTGAGCCACCGTTGTAGAAGAAGAAGCCATGAGCCAACGTAGCCACCATTCCACTCTGGTTTCACCTCCTTTGTAAGTAATTATAATCTCCTTTTCTTCATTGTTGTGTAAAAGAACCAATATTTGTTAGCACTGTAGGACACTCCCTACCAATTTTCTCTGATTCCAGACTAAAAACAAAACAAAACACTAACAATTTTGAAGCTGTATCTAGTTTTTTTATTTATTTTTAAGTATTACAAAAGATAAGATATGATTGAACTTTAAATTCACTTGAACTATTGGGAATTCTTTCTACATGTTGATTTGAGTGGATTCATTGCTAATAGTTAAAATGATGAAGATGCATTATTACAAGAATAAAGAATTTAACAAATATAGTTTATAGCATCATTGGGTTTATAGTTAAAATGATGAAGCTTTGTAAATAATACAGACTACAGAATGATAAACATTGGCTGCTATCTTGGATTTTATCTGCCCTCTCTTAGGAATTCGTTTTGCTCCTCCTGAACTTCTGAACTTGTTCACGTTTGCAATTTCTGATGTTTGAAAATGATGGACAGTAGTGGTTCTCATTTTTCTAAATGAATAGGTTTAGCGGGTATAATTAACGTGTTTCTCAAAAATGGTGATATGAATTATAAAAGAAGAAAGTGTGTGTGAGTTTATATAGATCACTCAATTATCATACACATGGAATACCATGATAAGCTCTGTGGGCTAAACTGAAAGTTGATTTATGAGTAACCAAGAATGAATAAAAAAATAGTTCATTTAATAATTGAATAATAGAGCCAATTTTGAAAAGTAAGAGAGTTTGTTTGTATTTCATTTACCAGTTGCAGTTTTTGAGAATCAAATTGTTTATATATATAAACATAAACACATTCATATACAGTAAAGAACCTAAGGATCAAGAAATTAATATATAGTAGCATAGTATGTACAAACTCACTCTATTTTATTATGAAAAAAAATGAGAAACCATTAAGCCACATAAAGTATAAACAAGAGAAACCAGCTCACCCTATAGAGCATTTTTGTCATTGAAAACAGTGTGAATTCCTGATATATTGTTATCATATCTACCTTTTATTGCTCTTTTATTTATATTGTTTTTCACGCGGCATTGTTTCTACCTCAAATGCCGTGTATATGGAGAATTTTGGGTGTGATGTAAATGATGTGCTAGAATAATAATCAAATTACTTTAATTTATGTAATTTATTTTCCTCTTCATTTGACAGATTATTGCTAACAAAGATAGTCCAAGAGGGATACATTTTCGGCGTGTAGGACCTCGTCAAAAGGTATGTTTCCACACGTGTGAGAATTTACCGGTTTAGGTTCCTTCTTGCATTTATTTAATTATGAAAGTAAAAAAATTGGATACCTCAGCTAGGTGTGTTCAGATATATTTCATATTGGCATGTAGATAGAGTTTGAATTATAGTAATCATTCCCGAATAGTTATGCATAGCGTCCGATCCCAAAAGTGGGGGATAATGATGCATAGCGGCCGATCCCAAAATTTAAATTTTCCAAAATGACCATGAATACCTTAAAAAGTAGAAGGGGACTGAATACTAATAGTTGATTTTTAGATTATATTAAGTAATACTCATTACTCCGACATATGGAATATTCTTGATGTCAATTTCGTTAATAGTTAAGTGATGAACTTACTAACTTTGTGATTTGAATTTGCTATAGGGGTTACTTGTGAAGAGTGAAAGTTTGATCGTTTTTGTTTAGCTTAATTAAGACATGGATAAGACATGGATGAATTCAAACCGATTGTCAAAAGAGTACGAGAAAGGGGTATGGGAATTCGTTAAGTTTGCGGTTGCGCACGCCAAAGACCCGATTCGAATGGTGTGTCCTTGCATGGGTTGCTGTTATGGGGGTAAGGTTGACGGGAATCAGTTGGCATCGCATTTACTACGGTTTGGAATTGATAGAAGTTATACAGTTTGGAGTTTGCATGGTGAGAAAAGTAACGGGAATGTTGAGTCGAGGTGTAATACGAAGTATGCTTCAAACGACGATTGCACAGACACATACGATTATGATCGAGTCGAAGAGATTGCAGAAGCGCTTGAAGAAGATCTTGAGGATTGTCCCAAAATGTTCGAGAGGTTGGTAAGCGATGTAGAGAAACCGTTGTATGATGGTTGTTCAAAATTCACAAGATTGTCTGCGGTGTTAAAGTTGTACAACTTAAAGGCGGACAATGGATAGTCAGATAAAAGTTTCAAAACGAGTATGCAGCGTTGAATGAGTGTCCTAAATGCGGTGCCCCTCGATATAAGAAAAAGTTGTCTCCGGACAAAGTCTTATGGTATTTTCCTATAATTCCGAGATTTAGACGCATGTATCATAGTGAAACCGATTCAAGACACTTGACTTGGCATGCAGATGAAAGAATTATTGATGGAAAGTTGCGACATCCGGCAGAGTCACCACAGTGGATGAAAGTTGATAGTGATTATCCTGAATTTGGAAAAGAAGCAAGAAACCTTCGTTTGTCATTGTCTACTGATGGAATGAACCCGCATGGTATTCAAAGTATCTCGCGTAGCACCTGACCTGTGATTCTTATGATTTATAACCTACCTCCGTGGCTATGTATGGAGCGTAAGTACATGATGTTATCTATGCTAATTTCTGGGCCTAAACAACCAGGGAATGACATAGACGTATACTTGGCATCTTTAATCGAAGATTTAAAGTTTTTGTGGGAGAACGGTGTGGAGGTTTACGATGGGTATAGGAAAGAAAGTTTCAACTTGAGGGCGATGTTGTTTGGAACAATTAATGATTTTCCAGCATACGGAAATCTATCCGGGTACAGCAATAAAGGTCAAAAAGCGTGTCCTGTTTGTGAAGATGAAACCGATACGACACGATTGGATCTTTGTCAGAAGAATGTCTTTCTCGGCCATCGTAGATTCTTAAATTCTAATCATCACTACCGTGGGTGGAGAAAGCATTCAATGGAAAGGACGAACAACGTACAACCCCGCCTTTTTTGACAGGTGATCAAATTTTTGAAAAGGTGAAAGATGTGAGTACTCAGTTTGGCAAGCCTTTTGAACAGATACTTGTCAAGGGTGGGTGGAAGAAGAAGTCAATTTTTTTTGAACTTCCATATTGGAAGTCGTTGTACGTAAGAAATTTCCTCGATGTTATGCATATTGAAAAAAATGTATTTGACAGCGTTATAGGTACGTTACTCAATATACAAGGAAAGTCTAAGGATGACCTTAACATACGGAAGGACATGGTAAACATGGGAATGAGAACTGAATTGGGACCCGTGAAGAAAGGAAGACGAACATATCTGCCACCTGCTATTTACACTCTATCTAGAAAGGAGAAGAAAACATTGTGTAAGTTCCTCAGTGAAGTTAAAGCTTCAGAAGGCTCTGAATTTCAAGGAGATAAAGAGATGTATATGAGAGAAAAGTGCAATACTTATCGTCACCGAATTATCGCCTAGTTGGCAAGGGAAAAGTGCACAACACTTTGGGAGATTTACTTCACCATAGACCGCTCCTGGATGGACACCTGAAAGTATCAGTTGATGTTGTATTAGATCATGATGCGGTGCTACCGGTACCTGACATGGTCTCAGAGACAACATTGCTGTGAGATGCAATAGGGTCATTTGTTGCATGGCCCTCGGAGCTCATTATAATTGGTGATGAGGTATATTGAAAACCATTATGAATTATTTAGTTTTCGAATGTCAATTCTGAACCGTTACGTTAATTATTTTTTACATTTTAATTTTAGACTACTCCTACAAAACCCGCAATTAAGGGTAAAGGGATTTTACAGGAGGAGGAGTCTGTTGCATCACTAAAAGAGGTACATTTAAAGTGTTAATATATAATCTGAATCTAAAACTGCATGATTTTATATTTTACCTAACTTATATGATTTTTAGGCATCTGCTCGGGGGTCACAACAAGTGACGCAGCAAGTTCGTAGCGTACCACCCAAGGGTCCTCCGAAGCCAGTAGCAAAAAAAGGTGGAGCTTTTTTGCCTCGATACCGGACGACGCTCGGAACACTTGTTGATATGTCCGACTTGAAGGATGGTGCTTTCCGTGAAATCAATATGGATGAAGGTATCTTTGGTATTGAATTCCTGTCAAATATTGCACTAGATGACTTGCAAGAGATTTTTACGCATGAACAACTAGGCGTCAGTAATATTCACTCATACATCCGGTAATATTGACTCATCCGATATATTATTTAATTAGTCGAACAATTTATTTACACATTTCAATGAAAATAATCTAATGTTTATTATGTTTTTATTTAAGGTTGTTGTATGACAAAGTGTTGCACGGGACTGCATTGTCAAACAGATTCCGTTTCGTGTCTTCCGCCCATTGCAGCGGAATGACAATTGCTACGGAACCGGAATCAGTTAGTCAACACTTAGTCGATAGATTCCTGTCCACTGGCAATACAGAAAGTCTGATTCTTTGGGCGTATAATACTCGACCAGTAGGGTTAGTTTCTCATTCTTGGTTCATCTAATCTTTGTTTCTTTTGCGTAGCAAAATTTTCATATAAACTATTGTTTTAATTTATAGAGCACACTGGTTGTTGCTTGCTATCAACCCTATAAGAGAAGTGGTATATTTTCTGAATTCGGTAGATGGGGAGTGGACCAATTATCCGGCTATGAAGTCAATGATTGATATGTAAGTGGGATCGTTCTAAATATTCGTGTATATTTAAATATTTAATCATTTGTGAGATTGATCTAAATATATGCTTTTATATTTTTGTAAGATCAATACAAGTGTTCCGAAGTCAAAGAGACGCACAAGTATCCCGGACTAAATCAAACAACATTACTTGGATCAAAGTGGAGGTACATTAATTTTCACAATTTTGCTTATAATATTTATGCTACTTGATAAAAAAGACAACTATAAAATCTTATTTGTTTTTCTATGTAGTGTCTGATACAGCAAAACAGTTCAAATTGCGGATACTATGTTTTGAGGTTTATGAAAGAAATCATTCAAACGAATCAATTAAAGATTCCAATCACGCTATGGATTTATAACTTAAGATAATTTCTTATAATTTATTACATTTAACTAAATCATTCATATTATGTTTTTGTTATGTAGTACTTTGATGACTTCTATGCTGCTTCTTACACGAGACTTAAGTTGGAAGAAATCAAAGAGGAATTGTGTCAATTTTATATTCAGCAACTATTCATATAGGTATGAATACATTATTGTGTGAACAGTTTTATGAATACATTATTTTGATAATGACTTTATGTTTGAGTTTCTTTGGTGGATGTTGGTTCATTTTGCTTAATATTAGTTGACGATGATGACGTTGTTATATGAATCATGTTTGTGTTTTGTTGTTGTTAAGTGGTGCTGATAGTTTTATTTGAAACTGGATTGATAACACATTACATTGGTGGATTGATGACACATTACATTGGTGGATTGATTTGAAGCTGATAGTTTGTTTCATGTTTGTTTTTGTTGTTGTTGAGCCTTTAATTGACCGTGTTGTTCTGTTCATACTTTGTAGGACCAGGCCGGGAAACGATCAAACTTTTGAAGTATAATATTATAGTCTAGGTGATTACTAACTTTGTTCATACTGTTGCCAATATTTGAAGTATAATATTGTTGATGTTACTGATTTAGTTTGTTTGACATGAGTTAGTTACATGTGAATTGAACTATAATGATGTATATATATAATTTTGGATATTATAATGGTATTATATTAGTATATATATATTGTCCTACCTATGGTTGAAAATATATCACAGGTCGAAAATATATTACAGGTCGAAAATATTACAGGTTGAAAATATATTACAGGTCGAAAATATTACAGGTTGAAAATAAATATAAATTACAGGTCGAACTCGGAGGCTTAAGTTACAGGTTGCACTTTAAAATACCTCATTTAGCAATGACAGCGCTTTTAAAAAACGCTCTTAAAGGGCCACCTACTAAAGCACTTTATTACAAAAGCGCTGCCTAAGATTAAAAAAAAAGCATAAAAAATAAAAAAAACGCAACCTACGAAAGCGCTTCTGGAAAAACGGTGCTATAGGCGTGGCTACGAGAGCGCTTTCTGGATAAAAGTGCTCTTATAGAGGGGGCTACCAGAGCACTTTTCTGGAAAAAGCGCTGCTATAGGGGGGCTACCAGAGCGCTTTTCTGGTAAAAGCGCTGCTATAGGGGGGATACGAGAGCGCTTTTCTGGAGAAAGAGCTGCTATAAGGGGGGCTACGAGAGCGCTTTTGGAGTTTCAAAAGCGCTGTCGTTACCTACGGCAGTGCTGGCTTTGGCAGCGCTTTGGCAGCGCTCTTAAAGCCCAAAATAAGCGCTTTTAAAGCCCTTTTCCGTAGTAGTGAAGTGGAAAAAGGCCGATGCGGAATGTTACAGAGCAGCTTGGATATCCATTTATGGGATCCCTTGCTTTTTGAGAAACAAAAGATTTTGCGATACTCTGCTTTCAGATATTGGTATTATGGAAAATGGAGAATCGTTAGAGGGTACACAGACGAGGTTGGATGTCACAAAGCTTATGATTTTCACGGAGATTGGCATAATATTTTAGTGAAGGAAGATGTTCCGATATGGGCTGAAGACGAAGAAGAAATAAAAAGCGAATTTGTGTTTTCATCGAAAGAGAAGGAGGAAGGGCGCCAAAAACTTGATCGTGAAATTATAGCAAGTGTACTATTTCCTCGATGTAGTAGTAAAGAAGGGTAAATACCCAGTATCGAACTCGCGGACTGCGTGTAAACTACAAGTTTCACGATGATTCAATTGAACAAAAATATCATGGGGGTTGTTTTGGTTTGTTTGATTAATTAGAATTACTAGAAATAAATAAAACACTAAATAAAAGATAGCTTGGTGCAAATATGAGCAGATATGCTAAGGTAGATGTATGAATCCTATGTAACTCCTTGAAACCACCGTGTTCATGAGATGATTTAATTATAACTGTGTATCAATTCTATAAATAGTTCTCCCTAATTCCTTAGTGAAGAACCCCTTAACACTAATTAGACAATCTCAATTCCTCAATAACTGAATTTAGTATTAGGTCTTTTATGCATTAGAGTCTAGAATGAATGATCACTAAAGTGCAATCCTTATTCCTAAGCGATTTGCCGGAAGTGTTTTGATTCACAAGCATTAGGGAGGTTTGTCACGCCAAACCCTAACCGTAGAACGATAAGATACTTTCCAATATAATAAAGCATTAAGAACAATGAATCAAAAACTCAATTTATAATTAAACATCAAATTCATCAACAACGGTTGTGACAATTCATCACATAAAAAGATTCAGGGACATCACCCCTAGCATAGTGTTGTTTAGCTACTCATAATGATAAAGAAAACAACAAGAGTAATTGAAGTCATTACAAGAAATTAGTGGTTGATATGATCTCCAATCGCCAGTGCTCTTGAAGATCTTCTTCCAAAACCCTTGACTCTTCTTTCTCTGTAATTCCCTATGCTCAATGATCCAAGATGCCTCTCTTCTATTCCTGTTAGGTTTTAGTAGTGTTGCTTCACTCACTCAGTATCCGGAATGACCGAAATACCCTTAATGAGGCCCAAGGTTTCCAAAATATCAAAATTAGAACATCTGCCCGCGCTCAACAACACGGGCCGTGTGCAGGAACACGGGTGCCCGTGTTGTCCATCTGGCCCTCACCTCAAAATTCACTTTCTGGGCACTTTTCCACACGGGCCGTGTGCAGGAACACGGGTGCCCGTGTAAAACCTCTGTTTTGCTCTCCAGAATCCACTTTCCAGGCAGCTTTTGACACGGCCGTGTGGGTGCACACGGGTGCCCGTGTTGGCCTCTTCTTTAGCTCTTTCAGCTCCTTTTTCTCGCCTCGGAGCGCCATCTTTCTCGGGATTAACCTGGCCAACAACATACTAACAACCAACGCATAAAATGGCATTTTTATGAAGCTTAAACACACTAATAATGTAAAAGCTCAAACAACCGAAAAACTAAGGAACTTATATAAAAACTTAAAACAATGCCACTTTGTATTACCAAGATTACAACTTTTGATCGGAAAAAGGTGTGGAAACTTACTAGAAATGGTGACCGATCACGGAGAGAGAGAGAGGTTAGGGGAGGAGGAACTAGAGAGTGACGGTGAACAGTGACTTTGCGTGCAGTCTGAGGAAGATGGATGAGGTTTTTTTAGGTGTGTTAGAGTAGTAGAGAGATACACAAAGGATAATGGAAAAGAAACGAAGGATACTAGAGGAGGAGAGGATCTTAGCTATAAAGTTGATAGCCTTTTTCTGGAGCTGAATCTTCAGAGCAGCACAGACAGCATCTCAAATGATAGCTCAACTAGGGTTGAGTGTTCCCTAGAAGAGGCCATTAAAGCGTACAAAAAGGAAGAGAAGAACAAAGGGGTGGGGAAGTTGGGCGTTTTAGAAGAGGTAACATCAGCTTTGTCTTTAGCAAAAGTCCAGGTAGGGTAGAATACAAATAGGCCGAAGGATAATTACATGGTGAGCCCAAGGATGAGTATTGAGAAAAATAGGCCATTAGCTGATTTAGAAAAGACGGATTTACCCTCAAGCAAAGAAATACGGAACAATCATTTTGTTCTAGAGGTGGGTCCCATAGTGGATTTAAAAATCAATTTATGTAATAGGGAAAAGCAAAACAAATTTTTAGAAGGAGTGGAAGACGGTTTTGATAACGTTTCTTTGAGCTTTGATGCTCAATGCAACAAGGTGAAGAATTCCAAAAAAGTTAGGAAACAGATGAGAGATATTATTAACTTTGGGGAAAAAGTGGAGAATTATGTTTACCCAGCTGAAATGTTTTTCCCGTCGAATCATCAGCAAAGGAAGCAATAGCCAGGTGCTGTTTCTAATTCTCAAAAAGTCTATTTCATTTCTGATGGCTTGCCGCTCTCGAGTGAATCACTAACACATTCGGATGCGAGGAATTGTAATGCGAGAGTGGTTAAAGGAGTTTTAGAAAAGGTTTCCGAGGGGCTTTGGAATTCAATGAACAAGCTAGGAGTTACAAATACCTCAAATTCTTTTGATCCTATTTTGAGATTGGAGGAGATGGAGAAACACGATTTTAAGGGGGAGAAGGAGTCAAAGGGGATTAATAATCAGTTTTCATGATTATTTACTCTCTTAATATTAAAGGAGGTGGAAAATTAGTGAAGAAGAAGAGAGTAGGCTTCAATATTCAAAGAGGGATAGTGGACATAGAGTTCATTCAGGAAACAAACCTTAGGGGAGTGCAGTATCAAAATGTTAAAGAGTTATGGGGCGATGCTTTGGTTGAATGGTCTCATGTGGACGTCGAAGGTGCTTCGGGAGGTATGTTAATTATGTGGTGGAAAGATTTCGTCAATCTAATGTATAGCTTTAGAGGTGATGTTTTTTAGGAATGTGTGTGGAAAAGGATAATAGAATGATCTATTTTGTCAACATATATGCTGCTTGTGACCATAAAATTAGATTGAGATCGTGGAGGAGTCTTTTGGATTTAAAAAGGAGGAGTAGTGCCGATTCTTGGTGTATAGGAGGAGACTTTAATTTGATAACTTATTTGGAGGAGAGAGTTGGCATTTCAAAGAAGAATTATAGAAAGGAGATAGAAGATTTCAAAGAGTTTATAGAGGAGATGGAGTTGGTGGATCCTCCCACAATAGGAGGAAAGTTCACTTGGAGCAATAGATGTGGTAGTGCTATGAGTAGATTGGATAGATTTCTTCTTTCGGATAAGTTCATTGATGATTGGAAGGTAGAAGGCCAAACAATAGGTGAAAGGGATGTTTCAGATCATGCTCCAATATAGATCAAATATAGTAAAAGAAATTTGGGGCCTAAACCTTTTTGGTTCAACAATCTCTGGTTTAATCATGATAATTTCATTAATTTTGTAGAGGTGGAATGGAAGAAGATTGTAGTGATGGGAAGAGGATATTTTTGTTTGGTTGAGAAATTGAAAGCTCTAAAAAGCCAAATTGTCAAGTGGAATAAGGAGATGTATGGGTGGATAGATCTCAACATTGAAGAAGCGGGTAGAGAGATGCATTTTTTAGATAACAAGTTTGCTCATTTTGCAGGTAATATTCTGGAGGAGGTGGTGGTAGAAAGATCTAGAGTGGCAATCAATTTTTGGGACTACCTTTACAAAAAAAGGCTTTCTTCGTCAAAAATTGAGGAAATTATGGTTAACTGAAGGTGATTGTAACACTCGTTACTTCTATAATTCTCTTAAAGATAGAAGAAGGAGGAATTCTTTGTGTGCTCTTGATTCTAGAGGGGAGAATGCAAGAAGTTAGTGAAGTTAAAGGATTTATTTTCAATCATTTCAAATCTTTCTTTAATGAAGAAGCGGAGGGGAGGCCAAATCTTAGTGGTTTGTCTTTGAAGGCGCTTAGTGGTTGGTGTAGCAACCTGCCCTAAAAATTAAGATTTTAGAGTCGCCACCTATTCCACCAGGGAGAATAGGAAACCCTACGCAGTTAAGAGATTCGGGGTAAGTTATTATATTCGGGTTAAAGGAAGGTGTTAGGCACCCTTAACCCTTTCCTAAGGTTTTAAGTTTAGGCAGAGGTTTGTGGCTAAATATATTAAGGTTTAGGGTTTATAGCTAAGGAAATGAATAGGGTGAAAAGTGAGATTTTGGGGAAGGGGACTCGCCTTGGTTATCCAAGTGCCTACGTACCTCCTTAGGGAGGATCAGAGTCTACGTAGTTCGGGGCAGGGTTGTACGCCTTAGATTTGATATGAAGTTGTTTGAAGGTATTTTGAGTTACCTTATCGTAGTTTTGAAATTCGCAGTTTGCAAGGTATTTTGAATTACCCTATCGCAGTTTTGAAAATTCGTAGTTTTGAAGATGAAAGAGTGTTTTAAAATTTGGCATACAACCCTGGTTTTAATTTGTTCCATTAATCGCGATGATTAATAGATTTAATCACCATAATTAATAGATTAATAAGAATTGCTAACTATTTTAATCGATAGATTCGATTATCACTATTAGCAAATTGAATGTTTTAATTAAATTATTAATTTATCGTTACTCCTCATAATCAACAGATTTGATTAAAAATAGTAACGAATTGATAGAAAAGAAAATGCTAATCATCGTAACCAATATAATGGTTAAAACCTTTTAGCAAAATAAACACTATTTGAATTTAATAAATAATTAATTAAATAATTGATTATTACCCACCGCGATCAATTAATTTAATCGAAGCGAATAATAAATAAAATCTTAAGATTGTTTGGCTAAAAAATCTGAGTTGGTTAGGGAATCCTAATCCTAATACTTGGGCCGATGGCCAGTGGAATTGGGCAAACCCTAATACCTTGATAAACTTCTCTAGGGTTTTTGTGATTTTTAACAGTTAAACTGATTAAATAATTTAAATCGAAATAATCGAATAATTTGGAAATAATCCTAAACCCTAGTTACTAGCCTAATCCTAATTTTATCATCCTAACCCTAATTAAGTAAATCAATTAAATTAAACATAATTAATTAACCTTTAATCTAAATAATTAAATAATAAAGTAAATAAAAAATATATAATAAAACCTGGTTTTGATCCTGTGTTGCTGGGCGTTAGATTTGAATTGTAGGAGATCTTGTGGTGAGAGAGCGTGGGTGCATCGTAGAGGTTCACTGATCACCCATACCAGATTTGTGAACAAACACATAGTAAAATAATTGAAAAATAAACTTTCCACCAGCAAGGGTTGAACCCACGCTTTGGCCTATCAAATACGCATCCTTCCACTGGGCTAATGCACTTCAGTTGTCACCACAATGCTCAGAAAACAATATGTATTAAAATTAAATCCAAAATATATTAATACAAACCAGATTCCACGCGCGGGCCCACGGGTATGCTGACTGGCCAATGACGTCGAGAGAGAGAAGATGAAGACTTTTGACCAGCGAGTAGATATACGCCACGCATGGAGAGAGGAACGATTTAGTTGACCCTCCAACGGTGATTGGCCACGCGTGCAGTCAAATATTCCACGCGTACTGTTCATCACCACCAACCTCCAGACCTGCGGAAGTTGATGCGTAATTACCTATGGATTTACCTGCGGATTTTCGCAGGTTCTTCTTCTTTACACCTGCGATTTGAAACCTAAAAAAACACGCGTTAGGAATGGATTAAGGACGCCCAGATCCCCTAAAAAATCTCTTCTGAACACGATGGTGATGTTAGTTTTGGTTGGAATGGCCTGGATTGATGAAAACGCAAGCGACTTTCTTTGAGCCCTAACAATAACATCTTTCGTTTAAGGCCCTAAAGCTTCACACAAACGCTTCAAATCTCCTCTGAATAGCACTAGGAACTCGAGCATATCATTAGTTTTAATTACAACAAGCTAAAATATGAATAACCAAAATAAACACATGTATTCACATAGTGAACGTGATACATGCATTTTAAGTGTCATGAAGCTTAGATAACAATTCAACCTTACCCTTTAATACCTCAGTAATAGATTTGGAAGTTTTGTTTGCTTTAGAACTTGCTGTGGAACGAAAATTCTCGTGCCCTAGTTCCTTCAAGGTTTTTTTTCATGTGAATCCTCGTTTTCTTTGTCCAAAATCCTCCCCTTGGGGCTGCACATATTTGCTATATATATATAGGAGAGAATTAGGTATAATAACATGGAGAAATATCTTGTTTTTATTAAGAAAATATTTGATTAAAGCTTATATAAAATCTTGCTATTTTTGGTTAAAATTATTCTTAATACTTTCCAATCCCTCTTGCACGAAATTTTCATCTCATATGGAGCATTTGGATGATTGGATTTGATTTAAAACTAATTTTTTACATTTATAATAATTTATTCATATTTAAATGAATGAAAAATTCAAATAAATAAAGTAAATATTATAAAAATAAAATAATTAATTAAAAGATAATTATAAGGCCCATGGTCATGTTTGGAATCCATATTTTAGGCCCAATGGTTCAAAATATCAAACTTCTCCATTTTGCTTTAAGTGCATTTTCTCAAAATCGCCCAACTTGTGCGAGCCATAACTCTTTCAATTTTTATTGTATGGAAGATTTCTAGGACTTTTTAGAAAGCTTAAAGAGTCCTCTAAACAATCCTTTTGATTTCATCTCCATTGAAGTTTCCATGCTCATATTATAGGCTTTTGAAAAAGATGACCTTTTAATGACCTTTTTGGAGGACCTGTAATGTTTTTGTTCATATCTCCCAAATGGTGCATTTCTTGATCTTGGGCCCAACATTAAAGTTGTAGAGGATGAAATTTCCTTGAGTATAGGCTTTGGTTGGGCAATTTTTGACAGACCATGTGAGAGTTATGACCAGTCAAAGTTCAGTTGACTTTTTTAGTTAAAAACCCTAATTTGAACTTTTGACTTTGTTCATTTCTGAGTTTTTATTAATGAATTATGATCAACCTTTGATCAAATGATAGATATAACCTCAAATACTTGATTTTGACCAAAAGTCTTGAAGTTTGACTGTATTTTGACCATAGTTGACTTTTAGGTCAACATAGTTGATTATTGATCGTCTGAACCATTGACTGAACAATCTTGTGACCCAAAGCTTGAAAATTGGCCTGGATATGTTCTGAGACATATGAGGCACCTTGAGGTCCATTTGAGTCCTTAGAGATTCAAACTCCTTTGATAAAATGCAAACCCTAGTTTTGGAGATCCTGGATTAGGAGGAGCTTTGTCTGATAGAACCCTGAGTGCTCTTGGGCAATTGAGGAACCTTTGATTCTTCCTCCTTGATGGCCATACTAGCCTTCAAATCCTCCACCTACTGATCACGAGCCTTCAGTTTCTCTTATGCCTCTTCCAAAGCAGCCACCTTGCTCTTACATTCCTCCTCGATCCTCTTCACTGCCTCCGCAAAATGAGGCGCCGACCGAACATACAGAGTGCCAGCTCTCACAATAGCGGCCGCATCCTTCACAAAAAACCTCTAACGGACAGAGGGATCCAGGCCTTCGATATGAAGAGACTCCGCTCGAGTAATTATCAGAGAAGGGCCACCCTTGAAGAACCGGGGCTGATGAAAACACGAGAGAAAAGTGAAGGAATCACTAGTCTCCTCCTGAGTCAAATCCTTAACCTCAACTCTCGGTTGCTTGTGTCGGACCAATGCATCCGGATCTGGTTGTTGGCGCAGAGGCGTGGGGTGGATGATAGCCAGTCTCAAAGAATCCCCCTGATCAACAACACATAGAGGGGACCCAGCAGCAATCGGGGAAGAAGATGAGGTACCCGAGCCAGCCGCGGGGGCACCCTGCACTGCAGCCAATCGAGGGCCAGCGCATTTCTCGATCAACACTTTGGACTTGTTGACATGCCTGAGCATCCTCTCATGGTGTGCACGGTCCATCGATCCTTACAAATAGACCAGTAAGGGTTAGCTCACTATAACGGACAAAAACTTATAAATAGAAACAACGCGAGGGAAAAGCGAGAACGAACGGGTACCGAGATAAGCAAAGGCACCCTCACCCGTGCCACTCGCCAACAAATCTTTAATATTAATGAGACGAGGCTCCCACACTGGCTCCCCGTCCTCGTTAACCATAGGCCTCCCCGAACGGTCCAACTTCGTGATCGGAGGAAGGCCCTGAAGGATAGAAAAACACTTAGAAAGGGGGGGTTTGAATAAGTGTAGCTTTAAAACTTGTAAGATAAAAACTATTTGCACAATGATTTTTATCCTGGTTCGTTGTTAACTAAACTACTCCAGTCCACACCCTTGGAGTGATTTACCTCAACTGAGGATTTAATCCAATAATCACACTAGATTACAATTGTTTTCCACTTAGACAACTTCTAAGTCTTCTAGAGTATACTGATCACAACCTGATCACTCTAGGAACAAACTGCTTAGATACCCTCTAAGACTTTCTAGAGTATTCTGATCAACAACCTGATCACTCTAGTTCTTACAAATTAATGTAAACAAATTCTTTTAAGAGTTACAATGCTTCTTAAAAAGCTATTATCACAACTGTGATTTTCTCTTAAGTTTAAGCTTAATCTCACTAATATATTACAACAGAAATGTAGTGAGGTTGAAGATGAAGTTTGAGAGCTTTTTGAATTTGACAGTGTTTCTGTATGTTTGCGCAAAGTTGTATTCAGCTTCTCATCAGAACTTCAATTTATCGGCGTTTGAGAAGATGACCGTTGGGAGCATTTAATGCTTTGCGTAATCCGTACAGCATTGCATTTAATGTTTCACTCTTTTGTCAACTACCTCGAGCCTTGCTTTCGCTGTGTCTACTGACGTTGCCTTTAATAGCTACTAACGTTCCTTTTGTCAGTCAGCGTAGCCTGCCATCTGGTACTTGCTTCTGATATGATGTTTGTGTAAACAACGTTTGAATATCATCAGAGTCAAACAGCTTGGTGCAGAGCATCTTCTTGTCTTCTGACCTTGAAGTGCTTCTTAGCGTGATACCATGAGAACTTCAGTGCTTCTGCTTCTGATCTCAAGTCCTTCTGATGCTTTCATAGACCATGTTCTGATTCTGCTTGACCATCTTCTGATGTCTTGCCAGACCATGTTCTGATGTTGCATGCTGAACCTTCTGAGTCAGTGCTTCTTGCGCTGATTTTGTGCATACTCTTTATGTGATTCCTGAAATGGAAATTGCATAGGATTAGAGTACCACATTATCTCATACAAAATTCATATACATTGTTATCATCAAAACTAAGAATATTGATCAGAACAAATCTTGTTCTAACAATCTCCCCCTTTTTGATGATGACAAAAACATATATAAATGATATGAATTTTCAATCAGAATATCAGACGGCTAAAGACAATTACGCAGTTATAGCATAAGCATATAAACATAGTGTGTGAATATGTCTCCCCCTGAGATTAACAGTCTCCCCCTGAGATAAATAATCTCCCCCTGAAATAAATACTGGAAGAAGTTTATAAATAAAGGACTTCCCTGAGTATTTTCCATTTCAGTTGAGACGATCACATATGCTTAGATCTTCAGAACATTCACAGCTTCTGCTTCTTGCTTCCATAGGACAGCTTCAGAGCTTGAATTTTTTCTTAAACCATTGCATGCTAGATTGTATCAGAACATTGTTGAATGTACTAGAGCATCATCAGAGCATCTCTACATCCTGAAATGTTACAGAACAAACTAAACGACAAAAGTCAGAGCATGAATGAATCAGAACATATAGTATGTATCAGAACATATAATATGTATCAGAGCATAAACAATAATGTTTCAGAGCATATTTAGAACAAAAACATGCATCAGAACATATAAGGAATAAGAATGAGTTAGAGCATATTCTATCATCAGAATATCATAACATTCTTCCTTCATGCTTCTGATCTTGAAGCTTCATAGCACTCTGCTTGCTTCAATTTCCATGAGCTTGTTTCCATACAGAATTGCTTTTCCCCATGTCTTTGCTTCTCATGTTGAGCTTTTGAGATTGTCTTCAATCCTGTAAAACACTTAAAGACATAGAACTTGCAAATTCTTGTTAGAAATGTGGAGACTTTATCCCAGCAACTAATAAAATAAATCAGATCATTTATCACAGTTTCTCCCCCTTTTTGTCATAACATCAAAAACACAAAAGATTCAGATGAAAAACAAAACAATATGAGAGAAAAAGAGGATAATTTTCATTGATTGCAAAAGAGAATGATCAGAAGATACAAAGGAGATGCAAGGAAGAAAGATGCAAGAAACAAAGAAACAACTAAGACACAAAAGACTAAGACGACCCTAGCTTAGACATAATCTTGGCCAACATGTCATGAATCCCAGCATTGCTCTCAGTATGCTTCTCCATGAATGAGCGGAACTCAGCATTGATGTCATCTTGCTTGTCCATACGAGAAGCTAGCTCAGCCTGATTCTTCTGAATAACCTCTAGAGTCTTCACCAGAAGAGAGGGTTCACCAGGAGAAGCTTCACAACTTCTGTTCAGAGGGACAACAATCTCAACTGCAGCTTCCATTGTCAGATCAACATCATGATTTTCCTCAACAGGAATAGTCTCAGCAGGATGATCTTCAGCATCAGCTTCTCCCATAGAAGCATCTTCTTCATATTCTGGAGCAGGAAGATCAGAATCTCCATTCTCAAGAGCTTGAAGAATGGCAGCAAGATTCCTTGGAGCAGAAGGACCTTCAACTTCTGGAGGATCAACAAATTCTGGAATGACCAAATCTGGTGCCTCTTCAGAAGGATTCTCCCTCAGAAAGTCAAATAGTGACTTGAAGTCTCCAGTCAGAACTGGATACCTAGGTCTCCAGACCACAATCTCCCTGCAAGGATTGTCCAGCAATTCATCAACAAACATCTTCTCCTCAAGAACTCTCCTGTTTCTGATGGGATGATAGTACACACCATCATCAGCTTCTAGTCGATAGCCAGCATAACCAGGTGCAGCAGCCACTAGTCTCTTTTGGACTTTCATTGCTTCAACCTGAAAATCCTACCGAAAGCTTCTCCAAAGGTTTCTAGTAGAAACATCATCAAGATCATTAAGGAAGGCATCTCGCAAGAGATCCAGCCTAGAGACAAATCATGCTTGAACAACTCCAGGAAGATATGAGGTTCAGGTTCAGGAGGGTTGAAGGTGAATTTGTAGTCAGGGTAAAGGAGGCAATATGGATTGGATTTTCTGGAAGGTAAGGGATGGGATAGAGAAGGTGGAGCTGCTGTGGTGGATGAAGATGGAGTATTTGAGAGGAGGGTTGATGAGGATGGGATATCAGAAGGTGTGGGAGGATAGACATTAAGTGGAGTGGTGTTCAAAACAGGTGTAGAAAGGGAAGGTTGGGGAGGATTTGGAATGGTAAAGGTTTTGTGAGGTTCAGAAGGAGGAGGTTGGATAGAAGATTGAGGTTCAGAAGGAGGTGATTGGTATACTTGCCTAGGAAAATTTGTAGTTTTTTCAGCACGGAAAGACTCCCTGATGCGCTGATCTTGATATTCTTTGGAGTTTACTTTGACAGGATCAAAGGTGACCCTCTGCTTCTTGTCTTTCTTGGCTTTTTCTTCTTGAGCCTTTCTCTTCAGCCTTTCCATCTTCCACATTCTTATTTTTCATCTTTCTCTTCTTCTTCTTCTTCTTCTTCTTCTTCTCAGCAGTCTCTTTTTCACTATCTTTATTTTCAACTAAAACTTCCTGAACTTCTTCAGCAATAACTTCTTCTTGAGCAGCTTTCTCAACAACAATAGTAGCAGCAGCTACACTTTGGAATTCCTTCTCCTGGTTAACAGAAGGATGATAAAATTTTCGCTTTGTCCTTCTTTCCTTCTTGACAACAGCATCAGGTGCAGCTTCTGAAACATCTTCTGAAGCAGCAGGCCTGGAAGAGGAAACTTTCTTGTGACCACCTTTAGCAGGAGCATCTTTGTCTTTTTCTTCCTTGAGTGAGTTCAGATATTTAGTTCTGACTCCTGGCAACTCACTTCTGAAGAAGGATTCAAAGTCAGCAAGAATAGGTTCTCTTCTGCTTCTAGCTCCAGGAAGAGGTTGAGGGGTTTGTCTGATAGCTTCAATAACACTCATATTTCTCAAGGTGAGAGCATTCAAGCATCTTCCAGTATCAACAACAAGATCTTTGATGATCCCTTGAGCTTCCATGTCCTCAACAATCTTGGAATGAACCAGAAGGTTTGTAATAATTCTTCTAAAAGGAATAATAGTACACTTCTTTGTTCTGAAGGCATTTCTGGAATCCCTCACAGCAGTCCACATGTGGTTGAAGATTATGTAGATAATATCAACCTTCTTCTGAGTGGCAATGCAATACATAATGTATTACTGCTCATTGTTGACAAAATCTGCAGAGTGGGTTGACTTCCTGTGATAGAAACACCCCAGAAGAATCTTGGTCCAGATTTTGTAGAGATCCCTCATGTTCTTGACACGCTTTATTTTCTTCACGTCTGGATAAAGAGTAGCCAAAACCTCTTCCCAATCAACCCTTTGATCAATTTCATGAGCACCCTCAGGGTTTCTTAGGTCAAACATCATTCTTAGGATGTTTTCTGTAACAACCACAAACTTCCCATGAACAAAAGACATAATTGATTTAGGGGCTACAACAGCGTGCACCCAAAATTCCTTTACAAGTTCTGGGTAAACCGGTCCACAGAACTCAGCAAATAATGAAGTCCATCCTTGAAATATGATATCTTCTTTAAGGTGAAACTCATGTTCTTCAAGACTATCAAAGTCTACCATAAGTTCACAGATAACTTCCAACTCCTTTTTGGGAATAGAGCAAGAGATCACAGGAACAATTTGTTGTTCTTCTTCTTGAAGATGAAGAGGAACAGAGGAGCCAGCGTTGAGAGATGATGAAGCAGCCATTGAAACAGTGCTGAGATTACAAGAAACTTTTCTGGGTATGCGTTTAGGGTTTGAGAAAAGGGCAAAGAGGTTGCAAAAATGCATGCACAAAGAGAGAGAGAATAGGAGCGAAAAGGATGAACGTTATGATTTGAAATATATTTATAGAGGCGGATTTGAAAAAGAATGTAATTAAATTATGAGAATGAATAGTTACAGAATCAATTGAAATCAAATGCATTAAATGATGAGTGACGTTAGGTGAGAGAACGTGGTAATTGAAATGATTTAACATAGTTACCTAGGGCGGCGTCCCATCAGATTCACTCACGCTTTTGCCAACCGTGCAACCACGTGTTCACCATCAGAGAACACTTGATGACAGCTGTGTTGCATTGCATTTGCTTCTGATGATGAATAAAACTTTTCATCTTCTGATTCTGATCACTGAATCTTACTACTATTCTTTAGAAATGATCTAGTTCTGATAGGGTCATATTTCTTTCCAAGAATCACATCTTCTGAGTGAGCTGAGGTGAGTCTAGAAGATCTTCTGACTGTTGGCTCTTCAGAAATTCTGAGATTCTCTAAAGATGCAGCAACTTGATCTTCTGATCCTTTGCTTCTGAGATTTTCAGCTTCTAAAACTTTGCTTCTTGGTTCATCAGCTTCTGATATATCAATATCTATATCTGCAAAATTCTCAAACTGCTTTGGCTTTTCAAGACCAAGCTTATCATCAAATCTGATATTGATTGATTCTTCTACAACCAATGTTTCAGTGTTGTATACTCGGTAGCCTTTAGAGCGTTCAAAATATCCAAGAAGGAAACATTTTTGTGCCTTAGAATCAAACTTACCAAGATGATCTTTAGTATTCAGAATGAAACAAACACATCCAAAAGGATGAAAATATGACATGTTGGGCTTTCTATTCTTCCACAATTCATAAGGAGTCTTATTTAGAATAGGTCTTATAGAGATTCTATTATGAATATAACATGCAGTATTTATTGCTTCTGCCCAGAAGTGCTTAGCCATATTGGTTTCATTGATCATGGTTCTGGCCATTTCTTGTAGAGTCCTATTCTTTCGCTCTACAACTCCATTTTGCTGTGGAATTCTAGGGCAAGAGAAATCATGGGCAATACCATTTTCTTTGAAGAACTCCTCAAAGAACCTGTTCTCAAATTCACCACCATGATCACTTCTGACCTTTATGATTTTGCACTCCTTCTCAGATTGAATCGGAGTGCAAAATTCAAAGAACACTGAATGAGACTCATCCTTGTGTTTTAAGAACTTTACCCATGTCCAGCGGATATAATCATCTACGATGACTAATCCATATTTCTTCCCTATGACAGATGCTGTTTTGACAGGTCCAAACAGATCAATGTGCAGAAGTTCTAACGGCCTTGAGGAAGAGACAACATTCTTAGATTTGAATGCAGGTTTGGAGAACTAGCCCTTCTGACATGCTTCACAAAGAGCATTTGATTTGTATTTCAGATTTGGGAGTCCTCTGACCAGATTTAGTTTGTTAATCTGAGAAATCTTTCTCAAACTAGCATGTCCTAATCTTCCGTGCCAGACCCATTGCTCTTCAAAAAAGAACATAAGGCAAGTCACCTTCTGCTTCTCAAGATCTGAAAGATCAATCTTATAAATGTTGTTCTTTCTCTTGCCTGTAAATAGGATTGAGCCATCCTTCTGACTTACAGCCTTGCAAGACTTTTGATTGAAGATTATATCACAACCATTGTCACTTAATTGACTTATGGACAATAAGTTATGCGTTAATCCTTCTACAAGAAGTACATTAGTTATGGAAGGAGAGTTACCAATACTTATGGTTCCAGAGCCAATTATCTTGCCCTTCTGATCTCCTTCAAACTTGACTTCTCCACCAGACTTAATCACCAGGTCTTGGAACATAGACCTTCTTCCTGTCATGTGTCGCGAGCACCCAGAGTCCAGGTACCATGACATTTTGTGCTTTGTCTTCTTTGCTGCTAAGGATATCTGCAACCGAAATTATCTTCTCCTTAGGTACCCACAATTTCTTGGGTCCTTTCTTGTTAGTTTTCCTCAAGTTCTGATTGAACTTGAGTTTAGCATGATAAGTAACAGGAGGAACATCATGATATTCTTTAGGTTTGGCAGCATGATATTTCTTAGGTTGTTACACATGCTTCTTGGTGTGTGTAGTGTTAAAGCTTTTGGCATGTGAAGTGAGCCTAATATCATGTGAGTGGCCATATTTGAACTGATCATACAATGGCTTGTATGTGATTTTCATATCATCAACAGGTTCAAATTTGTGTGGGGTATCACCCTCATAGCCAACGCCAATCCTTTTATTTCCAGAAACTCCATATATCATAGAAGCAAGATGACTTCTGCCAATACTTCTAGATAAAAACTTTCTGAACCTCGAGTCATATTCTTTCAAAATATGATTGAGGCTAGGAATGGATTTTTCTGATTCAGAAGGAGATCCAACATCTTTGGATAATTTTAAAACTTTTTCCTTTAGTTCAGAATTTTCCACTTCCAGCTTCTTACTTTCAGATTCAAATAGCTTTTTCAGCTTTTTGTATTTGATACTAAGATGAGCCTTGAGTTCCAGAAGTTCAGTTAAACTGGAAACTAACTCTTCTCTAGATAGTTCCGAAAATACCTCTTCAGAATCTGATTCTGATGTAGATTCTGATCCATCATCCACTGTGGCCATCAGTGCAAGGTTTGCTTGCTCGCCTTCAGAGTCTGATTCTGATTCTGATTCGAAATTATCCCATGTTGCCATAAGACCCTTCTTCTTATGAAACTTCTTCTTGGGATTCTCCTTCTGAAGTTTTGGACATTCATTCTTGAAGTGTCCAGGCTCATTGCACTCATAACAGATGACCTTCTTCTTGTCAGATCTTCTGCCTCCAGAAGATTCTCCTCTTTCAGGCTTCTTTGAACTTCTGAAGCTCTTGAACTTCCTTTGCTTGCTCTTCCAGAGTTGGTTTACTCTTCTGGAGATCATGGACAGTTCATCTTCTTCTTCTGATTCTGATTCTTCAGAATCTTCTTCTTCAGCCTGAAAAGCGTTAGTGCATTTTTTATAATTAGATTTTAATGCAATAGACTTATCTTTCTTCTGAGGTTCATTAGCATCCAGCTCAATTTCATGACTCCTCAGAGCACTGATCAATTCTTCGAGAGAGACTTCATTCAGATTCTTGGCAATTTTGAAAGCAGTCACCATAGGACCCCATCTTCTTGGCAAGCTTCTGATGATCTCCTTGACATGATCAGCCCTTGTGTATCCCTTGTCAAGAACTCTCAATCCAGTAGTTAGCGTTTGAAATCTTGAGAACATCTTCTCAATATTTTCATCATCCTCCATCTTGAAGGCTTCATATTTCTGGATCAAGGCAAGAGCTTTAGTCTCCTTGACTTGGGCATTTCCATCATGGGTCATTTTCAATGACTCATATATATCATAGGCAGTTTCCCTATTAGATATCTTCTCATATTCAGCATGAGAGATAGCATTCAGCAAAACAGTCCTACACTTATGATGATTTTGGAATTGCTTCTTTTGATCATCGTTCATTTCTTGTCTTGTAAGCTTTACACCAGTAGCTTTCACTGGATGTTTGTAACCATCCATCACCAGATCCCATAAGTCACCGTCTAGACCAAGGAAATAACTTTCAAGTTTATCTTTCCAGTATTCAAAGTTTTCACCATCAAATACTGGTGGTCTAGTATAACCATTGTTACCATTTCCATTTTGTTGCTCAGCAGAGCCAGATGTAGATGTATTTGTTGGATCTTCACCAGCCATCTTGACTTAAGCGTTTTTCTCTTCCTGAATCTTTTCTAAACACGGTTAAGTGCTTGCACCTTAGAACCGGCGCTCTGATACCAATTCAAGGATAGAAAAACACTTAGAAAGGGGGGGTTTGAATAAGTGTAGCTTTAAAACTTGTAAGATAAAAACTATATGCACAGTGATTTTTATCCTGGTTCGTTGTTAACTAAACTACTCCAGTCCACCCCCTTGGAGTGATTTACCTCACCTGAGGATTTAATCCACTAATCACACTAGATTACAATGGTTTTCCACTTAGACAACTTCTAAGTCTTCTAGAGTATACTGATCACAACCTGATCACTCTAGGAACAAACTGCTTAGATACCCTCTAAGACTTTCTAGAGTATTCTGATCAACAACCTGATCACTCTAGTTCTTACAAATTAATGTAAACAAATTCTTTTAAGAGTTACAATGCTTCTTAAAAAGCTATTATCACAACTGTGATTTTCTCTTAAGTTTAAGCTTAATCTCACTAATATATTACAACAGCAATGTAGTGAGGTTGAAGATGAAGTTTGAGAGCTTTTTGAATTTGACAGTGTTTCTGTATGTTTGCGCAAAGTTGTATTCAGCTTCTCATCAGAACTTCAATTTATAGGCGTTTGAGAAGATGACCGTTGGGAGCATTTAATGCTTTGCGTAATCCGTACAGCATTGCATTTAATGTTTCACTCTTTTGTCAACTACCTCGAGCCTTGCTTTCGCTGTGTCTACTGACGTTGCCTTTAATAGCTACTAACGTTCCTTTTGTCAGTCAGCGTAGCCTACCATCTTGTACTTTCTTCTGATATGATGTTTGTGTAAACAACGTTTGAATATCATCAGAGTCAAACAGCTTGGTGCAGAGCATCTTCTTGTCTTCTGACCTTGAAGTGCTTCTTAGCGTGATACCATGAGAACTTCAGTGCTTCTGCTTCTGATCTCAAGTCCTTCTGATGCTTTCATAGACCATGTTATGATTCTGCTTGACCATCTTCTGATGTCTTGCCAGACCATGTTCTGATGTTGCATGCTGAACCTTCTGAGTCAGTGCTTCTTGCGCTGATTTTGTGCATACTCTTTATGTGATTCTTGAAATGGAAATTGCATAGGATTAGAGTACCACATTATCTCATACAAAATTCATATACATTGTTATCATCAAAACTAAGAATATTGATCAAAACAAATCTTGTTCTAACAGGCCCCGCATGAAATCCTGAAAGGACATCAAAATCATTCCGCCCATCCGCATCCAAACTACCGATCCTGGTAATATACTGGTCGGTGCCATAAGCAAAATGGTCGTGCGACCAAAAGAACCTAAACCTTGGCTTCCTCTTAGTCACGGGCTCCCCTATGTCGTTAAGGATCGGACGACCATTCACGTCCAAAGTCGGCTCCCGAGAAAAGACAGAGTCTCGGGCTTCCCTCGGCTGAAGACGAATGAGGAAGGAACGCGTTTTGTAATTTTTTAGAGAATCGGAGAACGACTTGAACAACTTTTTCGATTGCTTTAAGGACACCCAGCAAAACCGACCGTTGACAACTTTCCGTTGCACAAAAAAATAATAAAAAAGCAACGAAGTGGTCGCTGTGATCTTCAGAAAGGACTAGGTCAGCTCGAACGCCCGGAGGAAGGCGATCGCATTCGGATGAAGCTGGCTGTGCGCTAATTCCAGATGTTTGAACACAGAAATCTGAAAATCAGTGAAAGACACCTGAAAACCCATCTCCCAAAAGACCACCTCATACAGGTATGTGGTCGGGAGTATAGACGTCGCACACCTGGTCCTCCTTCACGGGAACAACAGCAGTCCAACCATTCCCGCCCACGTCTCCCTTGGGGTCTACATACCCTCGATAGCCAAACAGATGTCTGAATGGTCCTTGACGAAGTAACTTCCGGACTCGAGCACCTCATCGAGCACCCAGGAATCCGGAGATATCCCATGTTGAACTGGCGGCGTCGCCGACGACGAGCCTGAAGTTGAAGGACGCCCTTGATCGACCATAATCACCTGAAAAGCAGGGGAGAAAAGTGAATTCGACAGCACAATCAAATCCACCCTTCCACCGCTGTTCAAGAGAAAGGGCGCATAAACGATCAAAGGACAAAGAGTCCCCGATAATGCCCCTCCTCAAAGAGTCGGTCTTTAACAAGCTACCGCTCGAAATAACCTGAGCAAAACATGCACAAAGCCCCTAGGGATAAAATTCCAGAATCTAACCTACAGTCGCATTAAAGGAAACACAATAACAAAACACAGATAAAACGCGAAACCCCTATAAATTTGAAGCGAAAAATTGAAGCCACAATGAAGGACACGCGACTCAAAACCGTCAATAATGAAGAAACCAACCTTCTTCACCGTCAACCACCAACAAGCTATAAAGCTCACATCTAAGTTACGCTAAAATCCTACCCTAACCGCATTCCATCCATCTCTAAACAACCAAAAGAATGCAGGAAATAGAAGGGGATGAAGGTAGGAACTTACGATTAAGGTTCTGGTGAGAACGAAGAATGGAGTTGTTGAAATGTCACGGCGGAGATCGGTGGTCGGAACAACAGAGGAAATGTACTGGAAATAGGCGTGAAAAGTTTGAAAGGGGAGATGATTTGAAGCACTTATAGGCGCCTAGAACATCACGTACCCTGCACGTGGTCTCTGTAAGTGGGAGAGTCATCATTAACCCTACGAACCTACGCCTAGCCTAGCCATCATTGCGCATTAAATACGACACGTGCCACAAACGGCTAAATCCCCAAATTCCACATCTCTAAGTTCCCGACCAACCGTCCCTCTCCCCGTGCCTTATCCCGAACAGGGACGCCAGGTCCTCTTTCCCCGACAAATCTCCCCTTCCCGATTTTCGTAAAGTCATCACTTCCATGGCCGGAAGCAACGACTTGGGGGGCTCCTGTTCCAGACTGGCCCAATTATCAAGATTGGCCCAATCCTCTCTTTGACCCAATATGTCCTAGCCCAAACACGCGACAGCCTTTTCCGGCACGCCCGAGACAAAAATAAGGCACAACCGAGCATGCTAAAGCCTCGCACTCGGTAACGACTAACTCTCCGTGTTTCCCGGCTGAAAACCACGTACGGGCCCTCAAAAGATAGAATCCACCGATACAGAGCTGCCCTATAAATAGCCCTCTAGCCTCAGAGGGCAAGGTAATCACCTTTCAACCCAAAATCTCTCACTTTTCTGTAGTACCTTGTTGTTCGAACACTTACTTTTGCATCGGAGTGCCTTGCAGGTACAACTCCCTTTTTTCTCTCAAGCGTCCCGAAGTTCAAGCCTCACAGTTGCTGGCCACCTATTCTGCTCGTAACGATCAGGTCCCAAGTAATATTCTTAATTTCCTTTCAACATACATCTCATGCATGAACCTAATTAAAAGTTAATGCAAAAGCCAAATCTTTATATTAAAGTATGAGAACAATGAATATAAATTGAAATCACCGTAAAACTTATACTTATGAGCACCACAATTATAGTAAAGTTATGTCTAGACAATCAATTGCCTGCAAAAATTCAGTAATGCAACTCTTAGGAAGTAAATAAGCTTATCTTGGTGGATATTTTAATGTAATATACTGACAAATTTCTGGAATCTCCTCTATCATCCTTGATAGTCTCTGAGTATTAGATAATTGAGGTGGTGTAGTCTGATCAATATTGTGGTGCGTGGAAGAACAACTATCTTTTGTGCTCGCTCAACCGATAACAACTTTCTCAACTACTTTATCAATTACTTTGTCATGTATGTCCAAGTGATATGGAATTGGATGGATAAGTACATCCATGGAATTAAAATTTTTGCATCATAAAAACAACTGAAATACAATACAAAAATTAAAATACACAAACAATAACAACAACATACAACACAAATTTTCTAACTTATACTTATACCTCAACAATATCTCGGGTACACATCTCTCGGTCAACCTCAGCCAACCTCTCTCGCTTCTCCTTGACCATCTCCCACGCCTCTTACAACATCCTTTCCCGCTCTTTCTGCAAGATCCTCTCCCTCTACTGCTGATGCATCCTCCCACGTTCCTCCTGAGTTAACTTCCCCATCACCTCCTGAGTACATTTCTCCAGCTCCTGTTCAAATACCTCTCATCCTTTTAGCAACTATCTCTTTAATTTCTCTCTTACGGTTTAATTCATTAATTTATTGCGATGGTCTAAAATATAACTTCAAGCCGACGCCTCTTCCAAGACCACACACACATACCTAACATGTTCCTCTATTTCAATCACTTCTACCAAGATGTCATGACGATCTTGTGGAACAAAGATACCAACATTGGATCATTCACTAAGTACATCATACAACACATATAAAAGTTCATATTTACCAAAATTAATTAACTAAAATAAGTAATTTTGAAAAAAGTATCTATTAACAATCTTTTCAGCCACTTCGTGTGTAGCCTCTCATGTGAACTCGCCACCCGGTCTTTGATGTGCCCTGTTCCATTTCTCATAGTGTCATGATGGAGATGGATTGCGATTAAGGCTTCTACAATGATCTCACAACTCTAGTTCCCTCTGCTTTCTTTTTTTATTGATCATTTTATGTTCAATTTTATCAAATCCTCGACGAGAAAATCTACGTGGATAGATATCTCTAGCTCTGTTCTCCTTTCCTTTTTGGCTCTTAGCCAAGAAATCAGGAGTGGTGCGAAACATTACAAAATCCTCCCAAAATTTCTTATCACTAAATGGATACTTCACGTATGGAGGTTATTCGTTATCACTTGGATGTTTAACATAATCATTTGTGAGTTGTGTCTTAATGCCCCTCAAACGCTCACCAACATATGCAAGCCATTTATTTTGATGCATACTATCTTCTGAAGCAATAAACACCTCGTATTTTTACTTAATAGATTTGATATTAGTATTAAACCAAAAAAATAAATGACCATCTATACTTGTAAAATAAATCATTAAATTCATAATAAATACCATAATATCGATCCATATGCTATCTTTCTATTCACCATTAACAAGGTGCCAATTATCTATCAAAATACTCATTTTTCTTTTACCTTGTAATGCAACATAACCCATAAAATCATTAGCATGTTCACTAGAAGACTTACCGGTTCTTACATAAAATATAACCGTGAAGCAAGCACTGCTTTCGTGGGATTTTTTCACCTTGGTCAACATCATGGCACCTCTAATTTTTATTTTACTTTTTTATTAATGAAGGTTGTACGAGAGGCGCTTGTCGAATCGCTCATGCATGTGTAAATTAAGAAAAATAGAAACATATAACTGAGACACCAACATGAACTTCAAGGCCGCATCACACAACACTTCATCCAAAATGATTCAGACCATAGAAACTAAGGAAAACAATGTTTCAAGTTAGTACGTACCACCATTTCTATTTTGTAAGAACTATGGATATTACCATTTCAATGGTATTACCATTTCTATTAACATTTACTAAAACTAACACCATTTCTATGAACATTTTTAAAACTAGCACATTTATAACACAAGTGGCTATGACTATTTCTAAAACAAGTTACAAACACATTGCATGAACATGATTCAAGATTAAAATAACAAGTTATGATGAATCATTTTAAGAAAAATAACATATATGGATAGTACATTTAAGTGGTATTACCATTTTTATGAACATTTCTAAAACTAACACCATTTCTACGAACATTTCTTAAACTAACACTTTTTCAATTAGTTTTCTAACAACATTTATATGAACATTTCTAAAACTGACGCCATTTCTATGAACGTTTCAAAAACTAACACCATCTTAGTAGTAAATGAGAAGTTACATACCTCAAACGTGGTAATGAAGATTTAACAAGTAAGGTTAGAAGAGTTGATGTTGAAAAGAAATGATGGAATCTGAGTTTTGATGAAAATTGCCTAGGGTTTTTTGTTAAGAGAATTAAAAATAATATGAAATAAGAAAATTAAAAAGATATTTAAAAATATTAATGCAAAAGATGTTACCCCTTGATTGGGCCATGTAATCGAGGGATAATAAAAATTAAAAATGAAAAAAATTATAGAAAAAGAAAGGCATTTAAAAATATTAACTTCGTAAATCCAAATAAATGAAAAAAGAGAAAAGGGAAAGGCCCCAAGTGAGAAATAGTTGGCAAAACCAATTGAAAAAAAACATAAAATATAGCATCTAAGATTCGAAGCGTGGTCTCTGGTAGTTATATTCCCTCGGTTTTGGAAAAAACTAAGGGTATATGTTGTACATTTTTTTAATAAAAAATTAAACATGATGCTCCTAGGACATATACCTTGATTTTTGTTTGGTCGAGGTGGAAACTTTGCCATAAAATTTATTATTTGTACTAGTGATATTTTGTCTTTCCTATGATGTTAAGAGACGTGTTCTAATTACAGTATCACACACATTTTTCTTCGGATGCATCACATGAAAGATAAAAAAACACCGACCTCTTTATACATACACACACACACACACACACACACACACACACACACACACACACACACACACACACACATATATATATATATATATATATATATATATATATATATGCTTGTATGAATATTTCTCACAATTGACTTTTTTTCCTTTTTCCAAAAATAACATTAATATGTTGTTGTTGTTGATAAATTTGCTTCACACTTAAGAGTTTTCGAGAGATAGCAAACACATATTTTTCACAATCTATGATTTGGATGATTGAGTCTTACTAATTTTTAACGGCTAAGGTAAATAGTATGTTTTCATTACTTAGTTGGTGGTATCATGCACTACTTTCACATATAAGACACGCTTTATGTCCCATAACTCTTTACTTAGGAAAATTACAATATCCTTCTTCCACTCCTTAGCCATAATAATCCCCATTCCATTTCTTGACCTTATTTTTTTGAGGTACCACAACTAAAATCCCGAATTGTCTAATTCTTCCAATTTTTTCCCAGTCCACTGCTAGAGGCCAATCAATATATATATATATATATATATATATATATATATATATATATATATATATATATATATATATATATATATATATATATATATATATATATATATATATATATATATATATATATATATATATATTAGTTAATAGTTTTGTGGTCTTTTACAATTCTTATCAAAGTTTTCAAGTATTTATTCTATATATTCATGTAAATAAATAAAATCAAGTTTATGGTTGTAAATTTGTAGTTCCTTTATTTTTCCTTTGCATTTTGTAGGTTCTTGTGGACATAGCAAGTTTTGGGGCTTTAATTGTAGAAGAAAGAAGCTTTGAAGAGGCATGGAGACCAAATTAACCAACAATGTTTCACCAAGTTCTCTAAGAGGACTTCTAGCGGGCTTGCATAGGCGTGGGGCATAAACTTTCAAAATTTTGTAGCTCGCTTAGCGGACCAACCTTGCTAAGCCATGTCAACTTGAAAATATGATATTTTTGCTAGCTTGCTTAGCGCACTAAGCTGGCTAAGCGAGATTTCACTTTTGGGCACTTGGTAGGAGGAACTTGCAGATATTTTGGGGTGTCTTAACCTTATATTTTCTAACCAAATTTTCATTCTACAATTCTAGAGCAAGAGAAAAAGAAGAAGAAATATAACTTTGAGAGAATATTTCAAGATTTCCAAGCATCTTTCTTCATCATCTTTTGAGTTTGATGCTAGTGAATCTTTCTTTATTACTTGTTGTTGAAACTTCCTTGGCTATGGAGAGCTAAACATCTTGTGTGTCAAGATTAGAGGTAGATAATCCTTCTTTTGTTATGTATTCCTCTTAAGTATTTGTATGTGAACAAGTGATGATTAATATATGATGAAAAACCTTGTGTTTATGTTTATTTGTGATTTGGATCATTATTGAGAAATAGGTTTCAAGTTAAGATATAGGTTTTCATCTATCAATAAACAAACTTTAGAGATAGCTCTGTGAGTTGATATTCACTAATATCAAGCTTTGAATGTTATCATTTTGATAGTTAGGTTGAGAGATTATCTAAGGATCAAAATGATAAAACTCACAATATGGTTTGGAGATGAAACATATTGAGAGGATATGTGATTATATTGATTATTTATGAGTTCACATGCTTTATTAAGAAAATACGTACGGAGTAGATTATCGATTCCTAATCATGACATGGTTTTACCAATCGTTTTAAAAACAAAACTCTCTTTTATTGATACTTGATACTTTTTATGAGATCGAAACTTTCTGTTACTAAAATCGAAACCAAAAACCTTTTATGAATCTTAGGCTTAAAACAATTATAATTGTAGAACGTCTGTAATATCACACCAATCTTTGTGGAAAATGATAATACAAATACTTTACCCTATCAAAAGAGTCTCAACAAAATGATGTTGTTGTTGAGGATTGGGGTTTGATATTGCAAGCATTGCAATAGTTTATTTGTTTTGAGTTTTTAGTTACTAACCCTCTAATATTTTAAAGTGTCCTCTCTTGTTTGGTCAGTGTTTCAGATTAGTTTATGCGAGGAAGTGTACCTGCATATCAACTTTTTTTTGATCATGAGATTGAAAGGACTGCGCGTAGATTAATTAGAAAAACAAGAAGGAGACGACAATTAGCAATATAAAGGAGACTCAAATAAGAGGAAGCTTCTACTTCAACACCACAAAATCTTGAAGAAGAGATGGATCCACCACCACCACCACCTCTTCAAAGAGGTACTTGTACAAATAGTCCAAGGAGCATTGCTCAGTTTGCTCGCAGTGATAATAACGCGAGGCAAGATGAGATGAAGACCTGTTTACTTCAGATCATTTATCAAAATTTCTTCACCGATTTAGACCATGAAGACCCCTACACCCATCTCACTAAGTTTTATGAGATTGTGGTTTCTACGGGAGTTGTTGAAGATTATGAGTTACCATTGTTCAAAAGATTATTCCCTTATTCATTGATCGAAAAAGAAAAATATTGGTATCTAAACCAACCAAAACTAACCATGACGGATTGGAATGTGTTGGAAGAAAAATTTCTTGATAGGTTCTTTCTGCAATCAAGATTTATGGAAGCAAAGATCGATATTTCTATGTTCTCACAAGGTGGAAACGAGTCTTTAAATGAAGCATGTGAGAGATTCAATTCAATGATTAGGAAGTGTCCAAGTTATGGATTTGATGACCATACTCAAATTCTTATTTTCCAAAATGGTCTTTTGCCAGCATCTAAACTTCTTTTGGATGCAACTGCGGGAGGATCGTTGATGTCAAAAGCTAATGAAGAAGAAATTGAGATAATTTAAAAGATGTCTATGAATGATCATCAAGTTCAACACAATCGGGGGACTTCACAAAGGAACCCCACGATTATTGAGTGTCGCGGGCGAAAAATCGTTGTTCTTCTTTTTTGTGGGATGAGACACCTGATGCCTTCTTTGGGCTCGAGTGCTCAAAAAAATGATTTTTCTTTGTTTCGACCAAACTTTTTATTGTTTCCAAAGTAGGAAAAGGAAAAAAGCTGCAATAACCTAAAAGTGGGGGGAGATCTTGGGTAAGAGGGTTGGTTATACGAAGGGAAGGTATTAGCACCCAACGTATCTATAGTACTCTATAGGATTCTTTATTGTTTTTCATTCTATGTTACGGTGGAGGTTCTGTTGTGAAATAGGTGGGACCTAAGGTGTTTGTTTGATTATGCTCGCAAAGATCATCGCGATCCTCTGCATACATATCCCTTAGAGGGAATCAGAGCATCTGTAGCTCGGGTCTACGGGTGCTAAGGTTTGAATGGTTTGACAGAGAAGTTTTGCTCGCCAAGGATACGACCTTGTGCCTACGTATTCTCAAAGGGATGTTGAGAAAGTCAGAGCAATCGTAGTTCCCACTTATGCTAGTGGAAGGAAAGGAAAAGAGACAAATGTCATCTAAATGTTCGATGTATCTAATCTATATCATCACATACATCTGTTTGTTTTTGTTTGAAAATCTTTTCATTATAAGCCCGGGGCCATGCCACTTAGGGTGCTTAGAATGATAAAGATGTTTTTGTTGTTTAACCAGCCTTGTGGCAAAAACTTTCAATGAAGTCAGCCTTGTGACAAAAAGTTTTGATTAATCAGCCAGCCTCGTGGCAAAAGTTTCAATGAAGTCAGCCTTGTGACAAAAACTTTGATTAATCATCCAGTACGGTGGTAAAACAGTTTGATTGATTAGCCAGCCTTGTGGCAAAAAAGTTATTTGATTGATTGATTGTTTGTGATGATATAGAAGAGATACTCCTATCATAGAGATGATAAATGTCTAATCTCCTAGGGTATTTGATTTGGATATTGGGGATGCTTATAAGAAGCCCGTGGGTCCTTGTACGAAGCCCAAGAGGAGGCTATCCGAGGGTCCTTGCATTGTAAGCCCAAGAGGAGGCTATGGGAGGGACAATCCAGGATCCTTGCGTTGTAAGCCCAAGAGGAGGCTATGGGAGGGTCACTCGTTTGTACAAAGACCAAGGGGAGGCATGGTATAGTTGGTTTGAGCTCTTAGAGCGATTTCACCGGGAAACCATACTCTATGTCCTAACCTAAACTAGTGGAGATTCTTTGCACGAATCCCAATAGGAGGCTATGGGGAACCTAGTGTTGTACTAAGTTGAACAAGCACACATATCACACATATGAACAAACATGAACAAGTATGAACAAACATGAACAAGTATGAACAATTATATATATATATGACAGAGTGTGTGTATATAATGGAGTTTATGAAGGAAATATACCTGTAAGCATGATCCATTTGTATACACGGGGGCTCGGGACTCATACTCGGGGAAAGGCCCGTTGAGTTTATTCAAAGCTATGTAAACAGGTTTTTACAAAAGGGCTTGGGACTTATACCTACATGGAGGCCCATGGTATATTTTTGGGAAGATTTAAAGAAAACCTTCATTTTTGATTTGTTGTTCAAAGTTAAAAAACAAACTGATCGAGGTATGTACAAAAAAGTGTATGTACAAAAAGGCGTACAATGAAATACCTAATTTCATGTACGGGAATGGGACTTAGACCTATGTGGAGGCCCCTGGTATATTGAAAAGTTTTGAAGTTTCTTTGAAGTTTTGTTGTTTTGAAAATGATTTGAAAATTGTTTGAAAAGATTTTATTTTGAAGAAGTTTTATTGTTTTGAAAAAAACTGTACAAAAGGAAAAGAAATGGGACTTACACTCTCTAATATTCGAGAGGCCCCACTTCGTTTTGAAAATCAATTGATCAATCAAATAGATTTAATCAATGGTTGCTTTTGAAAATCAAAAAGAAATGGTTTATCGTTTTTGAAAAAGAATCGTGATCGCTTGTTTTAAAATGATTTGAATTAAGTTAAAAACAAATTGTAATGCTTAATTAAGATCTAAGTGATTAGGGTTTGATCACAAAAATATTTACAAGTGATTAGGTTAAAAATTAAATGAAAAAACAATATTTAAAGTATTTGAAAACACTTAAAAATATGTCATTTTAAACCTAATTAAAAACATATTAAATAAATCTTTTTTTGTGATTTTTTTTAATATTGTCAAAATAGGTATATTAAATAAGAAGTGTGCAAAAAATGAATAAAAAATGAGTTAATTTGATTGGTTGAATTAATGGTTGAAGTTGTGTAAAAAACCAAAGAAAATAAGTGATAAAAAGAAGGGTTTGGTCCCATAAGGACTTGAACTCGTGACCTTGAGGTCACCAACTAAAACACTTGCCAACTGAGCTGCGCGCGCAGCTTGTAATATACACGCTTTGGTTTAATTATATTTTAAAATGAATCATTTGAATTTCCTGAACAAAAAATGTCGCCAAGAACACACCCTAATTTGATTTTTGAAAATCTTTGAAACTGGATTGTTTTGATCGAGTAGATAGTCTATCTCACTCGGTTTTTCACAAGGACCATGATGGTGATCCTTAATTTCATTTATTTCCACTCTAAGGTCATCAATTTTCTGGAAATCGTGAAGAACCCTAATTCTGAGATTGATCATGAAATTGTGTATGTGCAAGATAAATAGCAATTGATTGAGGGTTAATGATCCTCATGTGTGCAGAAACAAGATGGTATGTTCATATTTCATTTATGATGCATGGATAATAGAGTTTGAAGTTCATGAGCACTTACCTTAAAAATGGCAAAACTAAGAATCGAATTCTGCAAATGAAGAGTTCCAGTTGTTGTTTCTTGATCCGAACACCTTCAGTGGACCTTATGGAACATGTTTGGATGCTTGGAGTGTATTGAAAACCTCTTGATCAGTTGGTGGAACCCGATCTGCAGTAGGGCTTAAGTGAGGATCAAGCTAGTTGATTTTGATGTTTCAGGTCATGGATAAGGGTTGGAACACTTCATATGAAGTATATGGAGTGTGTTTGGATGATTAACTTGGACAGATATGGCTTGGTATGAGAATTGATATGTTAAGGCTCATTTTATGCAAACATGGTGGTTAAAGAGTGATTCTGAGATTTAGGTGTTTTTGGGGTGTGTGGATGGATCAAACACATCACATTTGATGTTTATGAGATGTTAGGACCATCACTTTGGCCAGAAATTCAAAGGTTTGGAGGTTGGGATTTCTACCTCACTTTGAAACTTGAAACTTGCAACTTAAGAAAGAAGAGAGAAAACCTATAATTGTGAGGTTTTGGTGTGAATTTGGAAGTGATTTGAACCTCTATTTATAGGCCATGGATTCTGAATACAAGGCTCTTGCAAGTTGCTTCAAAGTTTGATGATTTGGCTTAAGGGATAGAAAGGAATCTTTTACATTAAATGCATATGGTTAAAGTTACTAAACCATGGTTAAATTCCAAGCTTCCTATCCTCTTCCATTCTGATCTTCAAATCAGAAAATATCATTCAATTATTGCTTCTATGCATCATTACTTGGTCCATTTGGCAATTTGGTTCATAACTTTGGCAAAATGACTTGAAATTTCAAGTGAAAAGTTCACTAATGGCAAAATTCAAAACCATAGCTACACTCCATATTTTTTCATGCTCTTGGACATTTTGGAAAGCTCATATTACACACTTCAAAACCCTAGTTGAAAGTTTCTTCAAGACCTTTAAGGAAATGGGTGAAAAAGATCCATGAACTTTGAAGAAAATGAGATTTCAAGTGAAGTTTTCAAAAAGTACCAACTTTGAAGCACCATATCTCTTAAATGGTTGATCTTATGGAAAAATTTTATATGTGTCAAAGTTGTTTATTGGATCAAAATCTACAACTTTCATGTTGGAAGTTTTTTTCAGTTTGTAGGTGAAATTTTGAGAAATTCCCTTCCAAAGTTTGGAAAAAACCATGAAAAACACTTAGAAAATTTTCTAAGTATGGAAAGTCAAACTTTGACTTTTTGATTCTTGATTGATTTTCTTGATTTTTCTTGATCAAATGACTTCATATATCACATATTGATGATTTAAAACTTCAAAAGTCATGGTTGACCAAAATTCCCCAAAAGTCAATGGTGATCTTGTACAGTTGACTTTTTCTGACGAATCGCGTTTCTGGAGATTTCAAGTGAACCAAGATATCCTCCTCAAAGTAATGGTATGAATGGATAATATTGAGGCATTAGAGGATATTGAACCATAGTTTGAGTTGTGGCCCCATGTCCTGATTAAAAAGTCAGTTGTTCAGATGAATTAAGTCAAAAACCCTAATTGTCGACCAGATGAAATTGATGACTGTAGATCTTGAATTGAGATGTAATTTCCATTGGATGTTGTCATAAGGATTATTTGAAGATGATTGAAACCTTTGATTGACTTCCTGGGGACTTTTAGGGTTTCCCAAGTGTGCTGCCTTCAGTCAAAACCCTAATTCAGTCGATTCAAAGCTGTTGAGTTTGTTGAAGTGAATCTCTGAGGACCAAATGTTGATTATTGATGAAGATAGTTCTTTTGAGATGAAGGGAGAACAAAACCCTTATTGGTTGTTACTTGTACTGATGAGTGATTTCTTGATTAAACCCTGCTGAGCACAAGTAGCAAACACAAGCTATGCAATTTGTTAGAGATGCAAATGATGCATATGCAGATGATATGAGGTGGTATCTTAGGTCAAAAATTGGGGTATGACAGATGCCCCTATTTAAGTTTCTTCAACTTGAGACATGAAGATTGAAAATCTTTATTTTGATAGGGTGGAAGAGACTTAAATATCAGAAGACGCAAATTTTGGACCTAAGATACCAAAATTGCGGGTGATGCAAGGATATCTTTACCGAGGGAATATCAAAACTGACTCCGCTGGGGAAAAGAGGTTGGGAAGGATGCCTCAATCCGTTTTAGGAAGAGAATCCGTTTTATCAGGAAAGCAAGTGTATGCTTCACCTGGGAATGATAGCTTTGTAAGAAAAGCTTACCTACCGACATTATCGACTATCAACAAAGGGATAGACTTGTTTAATAATGCGAAGGTGAAAGGTATGAAACTGTGTTACCGACTACCAGCCTTGTGATAGTGGTTTTGAAGACATGATCAATTATCAGCCAAGTGATAAAATGATCCTGGAGACTTTGCTAGGGAAATTACTGGTTATTCAGCCTTGTGAACAGTAATAAGGCCCTGATGGTCAAATGATCTTCATGATTGATTTCCTTGAGAGGAAAAAGCTTTTGAAAGAGACATAAGCTGCTCTGATGACGAGGCTATTGCTTATTGTCTGTTTTTCACGACTCTATTTGGGGAATCAGATTTTGAATTTTTTTGGTAAAGACAAGGTTCTAACCAAGAATGAATTGGAAAGAGACAGTCAAACAAGACTTTGTACCCATGAGGAATGAACTCAACTGGGTATTTTCTCCTTTTGTTATGAGAGGAGAAACTAAAGCAACCTTCTTCCACGAGGAATGATCTCAGTGGGGAACTGGAGAAAGAAAGGATGTTATTTCTGCTTATGGGTGACAACCTACTGGAGAGATGACACGCCCATACTTGTTTTCTTTTTTTCTTTTCTTTCTTCTTTTTTTCCTTTTTCTTCTTTTTTTTTTCTTTTTTTTTTTGGGATAGATATATCCTGAACAAGTGAATATTGAAAAATGCAAGAATGCATAAATGATGCAAATATGTATGAATGATGAATGTCAAGAATGTAGCATGCATACTGACAATACTGACAGACAGAGGAGTATATACTGGAGAAGGACCGACGTCGCAATACAACCAGATACTTGGCAAATGTTCTTCAACACGGTGTAGATAACACATGTGATGAATGGTGTTGCATGTTTTAAACTTCTCTGGGGAAGATAAACATCTTTTCTCATTGAGATGGAAGAACCTCCTCACTGGAGATGGAAAATCTTCGTCACTGGGGATAGAAGAGCTTCTTCACTGGGGATAGAAGAGCTTCTTTACCTCGAGGGATAATTGCTTCAAGAATTCTTTTCTGGGACAAGAATACCGTTGTCTCAACAATTTTTCAGGGAGAATCCTTTTGTTCATCCCATGGAGACGACTGCTGATGTTCCTTCCGTTGTTCACAACTCAAAGGAAAATTTCGCTTTTATTTTGAAAAAGAAAAGTGAAGTAAATTCATTTAAAACTTATTTTTTTCTTTTTTGTTTCAAAAGTGAATAACACAATTAAAGCGTCATTTTGCAAGCTGAAAGAAATTAAAGATTGCAAACAAATGGGCACAAGGCTCAAATTTATTTAATAGGATGGTAATCAGCTAAAGGCGTGATTCCATAGAGTATTTACAAAAGTTGGAAATGGCAATTATGCGGAAAAGGCTACATTGAAAGCAATAACCGCTATTCCCCCTAACAACTTTGAGCTCCAACTGTGTTTGTTGCTTCAGATTGGCGATGATTTGATCGAAGATCCTTTGATGAAGAAGACTCTTCAGGTGACGAAGTACGGACTGATGCAGTTACTTTGTCATTAATCCCTAATTTTTGCCTAGATTGCCCTTTCAGGTTTTCAATCTACCAGGATGATTTTTTTCTGTTTATTGTCTCTAATTTTTGCCTGGACCGCCCTTTCGGGTTTTCAGTCCACCGAGACGCTCATTTTTGCCTAAGTCGTCCTTTGCGGGTTTTCAACTTACCGAGCTGTTCTTTTGTATTTTTTTAGACAAAGTATTTCTTGACTGCATCAGCATTCATAGAATATGGGAGTTCGTCACCATCCATGGTTGCAAGAGTCATGGCGCCGCCAGAAAATGTTCTTTTGACAACATACGGGCCTTCGTAATTAGGAGACCATTTGCCCCTAGAATCTGGTTGAAAAGGCAAGATCTTTTTAAGCACGAGGTCGCCTTCTCGAAATTCACGAGGTCGAACCTTTTTGTTGAAAGCCTGTTTCATCCTTGCTTGGTATAACTGTCCATGGCATAGAGCAGTCATACGTTTTTCTTCGATTAAGTTCAACTGATCGTATCTGCTTTGACACCATTCAGCCTCTGATAACTTAGTCTCCATGAGGACTCTCATTGATGGGATTTCAACTTCTACGGGGAGCACAGCTTCCATGCCGTATACTAGAGAGAAAGGGGTTGCCCCTGTTGAAGTACGCACTGAAGTACGGTACCCATGTAAAGCAAATGGCAGCATTTCATGCCAGTCTTTGTAAGTGACGACCATTTTCTGGACAATCTTCTTAATGTTCTTGTTGGTAGCTTCAACGGCGCCGTTCATTTTTGGTCTGTAAGGAGAAGAGTTATGATGCTCAATCTTGAATTCCTCACATAATTCTTTCATCATTTTGTTGTTCAAGTTTGAACCATTGTCAGTAATGATCTTGCTGGGAATACCATATCGGCAAATGATGTTATTCTTGATAAACCTCACAACCACTTGTCTTGTAACATTGGCGTAAGATGCTGCTTCGACCCATTTGGTGAAGTAATCAATTGCTACCAAGATGAAACGATGACCGTTTAAAGCTTTCGGTTCGATCATTCCAATCATGTCGATACCCCACATGGAGAAAGGCCACGGAGATGAGAGAACGTTGAGTAGAGTCGGTGGTACATGGATCTTATCTGCGTAGATCTGGCACTTGTGACATCTTTTCACGTGTTTATAACAGTCAGATTCCATTGTCAACCAATAGTATCCTGCTCTTAAGATCTTCTTGGACATCGCATGCCCGTTTGAATGAGTTCCAAAGGACCCTTCATGCACTTCATGCATTAACATGTCTGCTTCGTGTCTATCCACGCATCTGAGCAAAACCATGTCGAAGTTTCTTTTGTATAGCACATCTCCGTTCAGGAAGAAACTGCCAGATAGCCTCCTTAGAGTTTTCTTATCTTTGTTTGATGCCCCAAGTGGGTACTCTTGAGTCTGAAGGAAGCGTTTGATGTCGTGGAACCACGGTTTATCATCGATGACTGCTTCAGTTGCAAACACATAGGCGGGCCTTTCGAGGCGCGTAATTCTAACTGTAGGCATATCATTCCAATGATTGACTTTGAACATGGAAGATAGAGTAGCCAAGGCGTCTGCCATTCGATTCTGATCTCGAGGTATATGATGCAATTCAACCTTGTTGAAGAAAGTCAACAGACGTCTTGCATAATCTCTGTAGGGAATCAAGCCAGGGTGATAAGTTTCCCACTTGTCTTTGATTTGGTTGATCACAAGGGCTGAATCTCCATATATGTCGAGGATCTTGATCCTTAAGTCAATGGCTTCTTCGAGACCCATGATACAAGCTTCATATTCTGCGATGTTGTTGGTGCAATCAAATAGTAGTCTGGCGGAGAATGGGATATGAGTACCCTTGGGAGTGATGATGACTGCCCCAATTCCATTGCCAAAAGCGTTTACTGCTCCATCAAAAATTAGGCCCCATCTTAATCCAGGCTCAGGACCTTCTTCAGGTAATGGTTCGTCACAATCTTTCATCTTCAAGTACAAGACATCTTCATCAGGAAAGTCAAACTTGACAGATTGATATTCATTAATTGGTTGATGCGCCAAATGATCGGCGAGAATACTCCCTTTGACCGCTTTTTAAGCACGGTATTCAATGTCATATTCGGATAACAGCATTTGCCATCGGGCAATCCTTCCTGTTAATGCAGGCTTTTCAAAGACATACTTGATCGGATCCATTTTGGAGATTAACCAAGTAGTATTGTTGATCATGTATTGGCAGAGACGTTTTGAAGCCCAAGCCAAAGCACAACATGTTTTTTCGAGCATGGAGTAACGAGACTCACAGTCTGTGAATTTCTTACTCAAGTAATAGATGGCATGCTCCTTCTTACCGGTTTCATCTTTCTGTCCAAGCATACAACCCATGGATTCTTCCAACACGGTAAGGTACATGATTAATGGTCTCCCTTCAACTGGAGGAATCAATATTGGTGGTTCTAACAAGTACTCTTTGATACTGTCGAACGCTTTCTGGAAATCTTCAGTCCATACAACCCCTTGATCTTTGCGGAGAAGCTTGAAAATTGGCCCACATGTAGCAGTCATTTGAGAGATAAATCTGGAGATATAGTTCAATCGTCCGAGAAATCCTCTTACTTGCTTTTCAGTTTTTGGTGCAGGCATCTCTTGAATAGCTCTGACTTTGTCGGGATCTACTTCAATACCTCTTTGGCTGACAATGAAACCCAAGAGTTTTCCAGATCTAACCCCAAAAGTACATTTGTTAGGATTCAAGCGAAGCTGATATTTCCTTAGTCGTTGAAACAACTTCAAAAGGTATTCAATATGTTCTTCTTCTGTGCTGGACTTGGCTATTATGTCGTCCACATAAACTTCAATTTCTTTATGCATCATGTCATGAAAGAGAGTAGTCATTGCCCTTTGGTAAGTTGCGCCTGCATTCTTTAATCCAAACGGCATCACTTTGTAGCAAAAGGTACCCCATGGGGTGATGAAAGATGTCTTCTCCATGTCTTCAGGAGCCATCTTGATCTGATTATAACCGGAGAACCCGTCCATGAAGGAAAAGACGTTGAACTTAGCGGTGTTATCGACCAGCATGTCGATATGTGGTAATGGAAAGTCATCTTTGGGACTGGCTTTGTTCAAGTCACGGTAGTCAACACACATTCTGACCTTGCCATCTTTCTTCGGAACTGGCACTATGTTGGCCAACCATTGAGGATATTCAGAGGTGACAAGAAAACCTGCGTCGAGTTGCTTTTGAACTTCCACTTTGATCTTGTTAGCCATATCAGGGTGAGTCCTTCGCAATTTCTGCTTAACTGGCGGACATTCTGGCTTCAATGGCAAGTAATGCTGAACAATATTGGTATCCAACCCAGACATGTCTTGGTAGGACCAGGCAAACACGTCAACATATTCTTTGAGAAGGTCTGTCAACTTACTCTTGATATCAGTATCAAGCAGCGATCCAATGGTCACTTTTTTGTCTTCTTCAGAACCCAAATTGATCTTTTCTAAAGGCTCTTTGTGAGGCAGAATGGCTCTTTCCTCGTGCTTAAGTAATCGGGAGATCTCGTCCGGGATCTCCTCTTCTTCCTCTTCTTCGGCTTCGAACACAGGAAACTCAAAGTTGGGAGAGGGCATAGGGTTATTGCATTCAATGGGTTTATCAATAGTAAATCTGCACATGTGATTTATATTTATTTCAGAAAATTTATGAATGCAAGAGTGTATGCAGATTTTTTTTTGAAAAGTTTTTTTTTTTAGGTTTTTTAGGATTACCATTTCCAGAAAAAAAGCAAAAAATAAAACATATAATGTAGGGAATTCAAAATGACACTTTATTTATGATTCATTTTTGAAACAAAGCCCTAAACACAAACTCATTTGTCTTGGGCAGGACAAAGAGGGAAACTTTTAAAACAAAGCCCTATACACAAAGTTATTTGGGCGAAACATTTAAAAGCAAAGCCCTATAAAACATCTCTCTGCTTTGGGCAAGGTAGGAGGTCAAAATAACAGCGAGGTGATTACTTTGAGCGGCGAACAACATTCGGGACGTTGACGGCTTTCAAGTAGCAACGAACTCCTCTGTGTATTATGTATTCAGGAAAATTCTCCCCAGAGTGATCTTCAGTATTGACATTGACCGCTGGTCGAGCAGGATTTGAAGGTCCTGGTTTGTCATCCTTGTTCTTTGTAGAGTTGAAACGGTCTTCTTCTACTTCTTGAAGAGCATATGATGAGTCACAATCTTCAGAATTTTCAGGATGTATTTCCCAGTCTTCAGGATGAAGAGACTCATTGTCAGCGACACTTTCCGAGTCAGCTGCGGGACCATCTTCCCCTTCATCTTCAAAAATGGCATTTATGTGATAATAACCATCTTCAGGATTATAAATCTTGGCAGATGTATTGAAGCCGAAATCTCCAGTAATTTCAGGTTGCCGAGAAAATTGACAGGGCTGATAAGCCTCTTCTGGTTGACTATTATATTCAAAGGAATCTCCTCATCCAGTTGGTTGAATATCCTCAATCGCAATCTTTGAACTTTCAGGCGCAGTATATTTCACCATATAATCAAATTTTCCACTTGGTTGTCCCAAGGTGTCCCAGATTTCTGCAGGAATAGGCTCAGTTTCTTTGCCATTGGATTTCTGTGACGGAGGATATGGTTCTTCCTGAGATATGTATCCCGAGTCATTGAGATAACATTTCCATTCTTCTTCATCATCGGGTAAACCTCTTCGATGCATTCTTCGATAAGGACATTAACCTCTTGAGGAATTGGGTTAAGGAATCCTCCACTAATGAATGTTTCTTTGATCGGACGAAGGGTTTCATCCTTCTTGGTGCAGTTTGAGAATGTTGGTGAACATCCGAGTCCTGCTCTGGTTTCATTCTTGGTAGGGATCACAACTTGCCCCCAACCAGTGGTAGTTCCATATTTCACTACTTTTACTGCCTCTTTGTAAGAAGAGATTGATGCTTTCTTCTTGGAATATTCGTCTTCTAAAGAGAGACCTTGGAACTGAGTTCCTTCCACATCATCAGCACTTATGAAAGAGAAATTGGATAAATGACTCACCATCAAGGCTTGTTCTCCACTTATTGTTACCAATTTTCCATTTGTTACAAATTTTAACTTTTGATGGAGCGTAGAAGTTACTGCCCCTGCTTCATGGATCCATGGTCGTCCCAACAGACAGCTATAAGCAGCTTGAATGTCCATGACCTGGAAGGTGATTTGAAATGTATGTGGACCAATTGTCATGGGAAGGTTGACTTCTCCGATAACAGATTTTCGCGATCCATCAAATGCTTTGACTACTACACCACTGAACTTCATAGGCATTCCTTGGTAAGACAAGCGAGCAAGAGTCGTCTTTGGCATCACATTCAAGGAAGATCCGGTGTCTACCAACACATTGGACAAAGAGGCTGACTGACAGTTCATAGAAATGTGCAAAGCAAGATTGTGATTTTTACCCTCCTCGGGGAGTTCTTCATCACAGAAGCTTAAATTGTTACAAGCTGTTATGTTGGCTATTATCCCATCAAAGTGATCAACAGTCACATCATGATCTACAAAAGCTTGATCCAAGACCTTCATCAGGGCTTCCCTGTGTGCTTCAGAGTTTAAAAGCAATGAAAGTATCGAGATCTTCGAAGGAGTCTGCATAAGCTGATCCACAATCTTGTATTCACTTCTTTTGATAAGTTTCAAAATTTCATCAAAGCCAGGATTGACATTGGTTCCACTGGATTGACCAACATCAGTGTTTGTATTACTGATAGGAATTTCCACAGGATTCCCTACTGGTGTATTAACAGAATTTTGCCCGGTAGCAGGAGCAACAGGCTGTTTCGGAGGTAGTGGAGTATACACACGTCCACTTCCTGTTACACGACTTACATCAGCAATGTTTACAACAGATGAGAGAGTAGGCAAAGGAACTTCTTGTCCGTCCTTTATCATTGTGGCATTGTAGTTGTATGGAACTGCCTTGTCAGAGTCATAAGGAACAGGTCCAGGTAGACAAATGATCAAAGGAGCAATAGGAACCTTTGGCTTGTTGTAGGTAACTTCCATGCGCTCGGGCATGTTGAAATGAGGAACGATGACGTTAACTGTAGGCATTTCCGAGTTGATATCTGAGACTAAAAGCTCATGCGGATAACATCCTATCATGTTAACTTCATTTTCATCCCTATTTCTGTAGATCTGAATAGTACCATTATCCAACAGTACTTGGAGATCTCTTCTCACAATCAAACATCCGTGAGGATCTACACAACATATGCTACAGGAACCGTATTGATGCTGGCGAAAATTCTGCCCTCGACAGAGAGTGGCGTGCATTTGTACCAAATCGGCTCTTGAGTAATTGATATTATAGACTCGGTATGGACCAGGACATCCATACACCATGTTTACAACATGCCCTCCATGATTGGGTAGCGGATTTGCCTGCACATTTGGATTCAAATTTCTGAAAGAGAGAAGATTAGATCTAACCAACCTCTGAACTTCATGTTTCAAAGCTATACAATGCTCGAGATCATGGCCAGGTGCTCCTTGATGATAAGGGCATGAGACCTCTGCTTTGTACCACCATGGGAGTTTCTCAGGTACTGGTGGTGGTGCTTTAGTTTGAACAAGACCTCTTTCAATCAAAGCAGGATACAACTCTGTGTAGGTCATTGGAATCGGATCAAACTGTGGAGCTCTTTGTACACAATTCTGATTATTGTTGAACTGTTGAGCCTGTTGTCAAGGCTGTTGTTGTTGAAACTGCGGGGTAAATCCCGGATTTGGTGTTGTATTAATGACTGGCGCAATAGCAGCAATCTGTTGTCGACGATTGACGTTTCCTCTTGGCTTCCCTTGGGACACCATGTCAACACTTTGTTCCTTCTTCTTTTGGAAACCACTTCCGAACTTTTTGGTTCCGCTTGAAGATCCACCTTCTTTAGTTAGACGTCCGGTTCGGACCCCTTCTTCTAGACGCATCCCCATGTTTACCATTTCGGTGAAATCACTTGGAGCACTAGCAATCATGCGTTCATAATAAAAGGGACTGAGAGTATTCAAGAAGATCTTTGTCATCTCTTTCTCTTTTAACGGTGGATTAATCTGAGCAGCAGTTTCTCTCCATCGTTGGGCATATTCTTTGAAAGCTTCATGGTCTTTCTGAGCCATGGACCGAAGCTGGTCTCTATCTGGAGCCATATCCGAGTTATACTTGTATTGTCGGACAAAGGCCTCACCTAGGTCATTGAAAGTCCGAATATTGGTGCTATCCAAACCTGTGTACCACTTCAGTGCGGCACCAGTCAAACTGTCTTGAAAGTAATGGATAAGCAACTGATGATTATCTGCATAAGTAGACATCTTTCTGGCATACATCACAAGATGACTTTGTGGACAAGAACTACCTTTGTACTTCTCAAAGTCTGGGACCTTGAATTTAGCAGGTATTTGTACACTAGGAACCAAACATAGCTCCTGGGCATTCTTTCCAAACAAGTCTTTTCCACGGATAGCTTTAACTTCTAGCTGCATCTTGTTAAACTGCTCTTGGAGATCTCCCACAAGATTACGCTGATTTGTGCTATCACCCTGATCATGATAAATCTCATTGTCTCCGTAAGGAACAGTGTGAACCATAGGAGTCGGAACCGTCATAGTGGGTTGAGAAAGTGCCATAGTAACTTGAGAAAAAGTTACCCCCTGATTTGGAGTAAACTGTGAACTTTGTGCAGCAGGCGCTTCAGTTGTGGATGTTTGAACCCCAGAAACATTATGGCGGAAACCTGTACCAAAGCTGAAAGGCGTGCCCCAACCTTCTGGCATAGAGAAAGATGGAATACCGAATGCAACTGTAGAAACTGGAGTAGTGACTTCAGATGTTACCGCTGCTTGACTGATGGGTGGTGGCGGCTGATTCTGTGCGGCCATCAAGGAGTCAACCAGAGTAGTGAGACTTTCCAACTTTTCCTGAAGGGTGGTCACTGTACCACGGAGCTCAATATTCTCTTGTTCAGAGTGTTCCATTACTCTTCTTCTACTCGAACGAGTATTGTATCTGTGATCTGATTGCGAGCGCGGTCGAGAAACTTTGAGACGCGACAGCTTGACGATCTATTGGAGAAAGATCCAAAAGATGAGACTCTATACAACAGACTCGATATGCAGAATGATGTATGCAAAAAGAAGTTTATGATTTTTCCAAATATTTTAAAGATTATTTCCTTGCAAACATTTGAACACAAACAATTCTTTTATTGAAATAATGGGAAATGTTACAACATTGGAGCGTAGCTCCTTACAGAATCAAATGATACATGAAAATCTAAACAAATCCTAAACATCTTCATCAGACGAAGAACCAAATGCATTGTGCAGCTTGAGCTTCATGATTTCTTTCCCATAGCGAGCTTTCAACTCGGCCTTTTCAGCTCTCAGCTTGTCAACCACATTCTTCCAATTGTCAGGTATCGGAGCGTTGCTTGTTGAGCCTTCAAGCTTTTTCTTGCTTTCTTTGATGTATCTTCTGATTGCAGCATCTTTCCGACGGATCTTCTCATCTTTGTTCATGAGCCATCCATCCTGATAATAGAGAGTTTCTTCATGTTCTTTCACTCTTTTCTTCAACTTTCTATTTTCCACATCGGTTCTTCGAAACTTTTCTTTCCAAGCGTCTTTTTCTATCCTCATCTTGGCTAAAGTGTCTTGGTATTCCTCCATAGTGGGAATGTTGGGCAATTGAGATACTGCAGGGAACATGGGTTTTTCATAAACATAAGGCATTTGAAACTCCTTTGCTCTTCTCTTTACCCATCAGGTATAGGTGTCCACGGCAATGCAATTTCTCGCTTCACCTTTTTCTTTCCATCGGACGTCGTACCAAGCTCTCACCATTCTTGTTTTCAACCTTTGAGGATCATCCCCTTCTTTGTAAAAGTAGCATTCCACTGAGGGACCAATGGGTTTAGTTGAATTTGCATACCCGAGTTGTCGTCGGGCTAAAATCGGATTGTAGTTAATTCCTCCTTGTGTACCAATGAGGGGTACGTTGGCGAACTCTCCACAACTTTCAATGGTTTCTGTACCACAGTGAGCCAAGGTATACCAACGGATATCATTATTAGTAAGAGACATAAGTCTTCGAGGCCAACGCAAGCCTTCTCGGTTTTCTGTGAAAATAGGAGACTCAGGTAAGTGTGAAACAATCCATTGGAACAACAGAGGTGCACAACAAACAATGATTCCATCGCCTTGGCGATTCCTATGATGAATAGAGAAATACATGTCACCAAGCAAAGTCGGAACAGGATTTCCAATCAGAAAGATCTTTATGGCATTGATATCAACAAAGTCGTTGACGTTGGGAAACAGAACCAACCCATAGATGAGCAAGGCTAGTATAGCTTCAAAAGCTATCATGCTACCAGTTTCGATGAAATCAAAGGCTTTCTTTACCAGGAAGTGTGAAGTTAAACCCGGGAGGTTTCCTTTGGTAGTCCAATTACTCCCTACTTCAGATTTCTTCAAGTGGATACTTGCTGCAACGACGTGTGACTTAGGAATGGCTTCCAAACCATTGAAGGGTATTTTGTCAGACACAGGAATGCCCAAAAGATTGGCGTATTCTTCCAAGGTCGGTACCAACTGGTAGTCTGGAAAGGTAAAACAACGGTAGACGGGATCATAGAACTGAACCAGAGTTTTGAGAAGTCCTTCATCAACATGAGTATTCAGGATAGGCAAAAGCTTTCCATAACTTTCCCTAAAATCCGAAGGATCTTGTACAAAAGATGATAACTCTATCAGTTTTCCCACATCAGGCGCTTTGAAACCATATTTCTTGGTATGCCTCTTTACCTCTGCCATAACTTAATCCTAATGTTTGCAAAGAAAATTTCTCTAAATCTTTGGAAAAATCATGTTTTTATGGAAAAAAGATGGTTTTTTTTTTAATGAATGTATGAATGCGTGGATGCATGAATGCCACATATTCAAACATGGTAAAACAGACATGGTAATACGAACATGGTAACGCAAACATGGTACACAAACATGGTAACACAAACATGGTACACATAGGTTCAAAGGTCCAGCGTCACGAGCATGAGGTCAGAGAACCAAAAATGGGATAGTTCTAGTTAATCACCTGTACAACATGTTCTACTGATACGTCAGAGTCTACATTTTTCTTTCGGATATTACCGGATTTCCACAATTCATCTCATGAGCCAGTAATATTCTCAAGAAAAACTCGTCTGAGTGTGGTTCTCCGCATGACAACTATCCAAGTCTTCACCAGGATGGGTTGGGGTTCTACGGCCAACTCAGCTTCTACAGTTCAATGCAGCAATAATGTTTTCGCTACGAAACATGCTAAACATATATTACCAACAAGGAACCTCCACTGAGCGGAAGGATTCTCACGTACGCCTGTACATGACTATACCCTCCACCTAATTTCTTATGTGTACTTAATCCGGGTTAGGATTTGTCCATAATGTATCACTTGTAACAGAACCACACAAGTAACAGAACCAAAGAATCACACATGTAACAAAAATTAAAATAAAAACAATAATTAGAAATAACCCTTCCTTTGGAAACAATAAAAAGATGGTCCCCAGTGAAGTCGCCATTTTTCTGTCGCGGGCGAAAAATCGTTGTTCTTCTTTTTTGTGGGATGAGACACCTGATGCCTTCTTTGGGCTCGAGTGCTCAAAAAAATGATTTTTCTTTGTTTCGACCAAACTTTTTATTGTTTCCAAAGTAGGAAAAGGAAAAAAGCTGCAATAACCTAAAAGTGGGGGGAGATCTTGGGTAAGAGGGTTGGTTATACGAAGGGAAGGTATTAGCACCCAACGTATCTATAGTACTCTATAGGATTCTTTATTGTTTTTCATTCTATGTTACGGTGGAGGTTCTGTTGTGAAATAGGTGGGACCTAAGGTGTTTGTTTGATTATGCTCGCAAAGATCATCGCGATCCTCTGCATACATATCCCTTAGAGGGAATCAGAGCATCTGTAGCTCGGGTCTACGGGTGCTAAGGTTTGAATGGTTTGAGAGAGAAGTTTTGCTCGCCAAGGATACGACCTTGTGCCTACGTATTCTCAAAGGGATGTTGAGAAAGTCAGAGCAATCGTAGTTCCCACTTATGCTAGTGGAAGCAAAGGAAAAGAGACAAATGTCATCTAAATGTTCGATGTATCTAATCTATATCATCACATACATCTGTTTGTTTTTGTTTGAAAATCTTTTCATTATAAGCCCGGGGCCATGCCACTTAGGGTGCTTAGAATGATAAAGATGTTTTTGTTGTTTAACCAGCCTTGTGGCAAAAAATTTCAATGAAGTCAGCCTTGTGACAAAAAGTTTTGATTAATCAGCCAGCCTCGTGGCAAAAGTTTCAATGAAGTCAGCCTTGTGACAAAAACTTTGATTAATCATCCAGTACGGTGGTAAAACAGTTTGATTGATTAGCCAGCCTTGTGGCAAAAAAGTTATTTGATTGATTGATTGTTTGTGATGATATAGAAGAGATACTCCTATCATAGAGATGATAAATGTCTAATCTCCTAGGGTATTTGATTTGGATATTGGGAATGCTTATAAGAAGCCCGTGGGTCCTTGTACGAAGCCCAAGAGGAGGCTATCCGAGGGTCCTTGCATTGTAAGCCCAAGAGGAGGCTATGGGAGGGACAATCCAGGGTCCTTGCATTGTAAGCCCAAGAGGAGGCTATGGGAGGGTCACTCGTTTGTACAAAGCCCAAGGGGAGGCATGGTATAGTTTGTTTGAGCTCTTAGAGCGATTTCACCGGGAAACCATACTCTATGTCCTAACCTAAACTAGTGGAGATTCTTTGCACGAAGCCCAATAGGAGGCTATGGGGAACCTAGTGTTGTACTAAGTTGAACAAGCACACATATCACACATATGAACAAACATGAACAAGTATGAACAAACATGAACAGGTATGAACAATTATATATATATGATAGAGTGTGTGTATATAATGGAGTTTATGAAGGAAATATACCTGTAAGCATGATCCATTTGTATACACGGGGGCTCGGGACTCATACTCGGGGAAAGGCCCGTTGAGTTTATTCAAAGCTATGTAAATAGGTTTTTACAAAAGGGCTTGGGACTTATACCTACATGGAGGCCCATGGTATATTTTTGGGAAGATTTAAAGAAAACCTTCATTTTTGATTTGTTGTTCAAAGTTAAAAAACAAACTGATCGAGGTATGTAAAAAAAAGTGTATGTACAAAAAGGCGTACAATGAAATACCTAATTTCATGTACGGGAATGGGACTTAGACCTATGTGGAGGCCCCTGGTATATTGAAAAGTTTTGAAGTTTCTTTGAAGTTTTGTTGTTTTGAAAATGATTTGAAAATTGTTTGAAAAGATTTTATTTTGAAGAAGTTTTATTGTTTTGAAAAAAACTGTACAAAAGGAAAAGAAATGGGACTTACACTCTCTAATATTCGAGAGGCCCCACTTCGTTTTGAAAATCAATTGATCAATCAAATAGATTTAATCAATGGTTGCTTTTGAAAATCAAAAAGAAATGGTTTATCGTTTTTGAAAAAGAATCGTGATCGCTTGTTTTAAAATGATTTGAATTAAGTTAAAAACAAATTGTAATGCTTAATTAAGATCTAAGTGATTAGGGTTTGATCACAAAAATATTTACAAGTGATTAGGTTAAAAATTAAATGAAAAAACAATATTTAAAGTATTTGAAAACACTTAAAAATATGTCATTTTAAACCTAATTAAAAACATATTAAATAAATCTTTTTTTGTGATTTTTTTTAATATTGTCAAAATAGGTATATTAAATAAGAAGTGTGCAAAAAATGAATAAAAAATGAGTTAATTTGATTGGTTGAATTAATGGTTGAAGTTGTGTAAAAAACCAAAGAAAATAAGTGATAAAAAGAAGGGTTTGGTCCCATAAGGACTTGAACTCGTGACCTTGTGGTCACCAACTAAAACACTTGCCAACTGAGCTGCGCGCGCAGCTTGTAATATACACGCTTTGGTTTAATTATATTTTAAAATGAATCATTTGAATTTCCTGAACAAAAAATGGCGCCAAGAACACACCCTAATTTGATTTTTGAAAATCTTTGAAACTGGATTGTTTTGATCGAGTAGATAGTCTATCTCACTCGGTTTTTCCCAAGGACCATGATGGTGATCCTTAATTTCATTTATTTCCACTCTAAGGTCATCAATTTTCTGGAAATCGTGAAGAACCCTAATTCTGAGATTGATCATGAAATTGTGTATGTGCAAGATAAATAGCAATTGATTGAGGGTTAATGATCCTCATGTGTGCAGAAACAAGATGGTATGTTCATATTTCATTTATGATGCATGGATAATAGAGTTTGAAGTTCATGAGCACTTACCTTAAAAATGGCAAAACTGAGAATCGAATTCTGCAAATGAAGAGTTCCAGTTGTTGTTTCTTGATTTGAACACCTTCAGTGGACCTTATGGAACATGTTTGGATGCTTGGAGTGTATTGAAAACCTCTTGATCAGTTGGTGGAACCCGATCTGCAGTAGGGCTTAAGTGAGGATCAAGCTAGTTGATTTTGATGTTTCAGGTCATGGATAAGGGTTGGAACAGTTCATATGAAGTATATGGAGTGTGTTTGGATGATTAACTTGGACAGATATGGCTTGGTAGGAGAATTGATATGTTAAGGCTCATTTTATGCAAACATGGTGGTTAAAGAGTGATTCTGAGATTTAGGTGTTTTTGGGGTGTGTGGATGGATCAAACACATCACATTTGATGTTTATGAGATGTTAGGACCATCACTTTGGCCAGAAATTCAAAGGTTTGGAGGTTGGGATTTCTACCTCACTTTGAAACTTGAAACTTGCAACTTAAGAAAGAAGAGAGAAAACCTATAATTGTGAGGTTTTGGTGTGAATTTAGAAGTGATTTGAACCTCTATTTATAGGCCATGGATTCTGAATACAAGGCTCTTGCAAGTTGCTTCAAAGTTTGATGATTTGGCTTAAGGGATAGAAAGGAATCTTTTACATTAAATGCATATGGTTAAAGTTACTAAACCATGGTTAAATTCCAAGCTTCCTATCCTCTTCCATTCTGATCTTCAAATCAGAAAATATCATTCAATTATTGCTTCTATGCATCATTACTTGGTCCATTTGGCAATTTGGTTCATAACTTTGGCAAAATGACTTGAAATTTCAAGTGAAAAGTTCACTAATGGCAAAATTCAAAACCATAGCTACACTCCATATTTTTTCATGCTCTTTGACATTTTGGAAAGCTCATATTACACACTTCAAAACCCTAGTTGAAAGTTTCTTCAAGACCTTTAAGGAAATGGGTGAAAAAGATCCATGAACTTTGAAGAAAATGAGATTTCAAGTGAAGTTTTCAAAAAGTACCAACTTTGAAGCACCATATCTCTTAAATGGTTGATCTTATGGAAAAATTTTATATGTGTCAAAGTTGTTTATTGGATCAAAATCTACAACTTTCATGTTGGAAGTTTTTTTCAGTTTGTAGGTGAAATTTTGAGAAATTCCCTTCCAAAGTTTAGAAAAAACCATGAAAAACACTTAGAAAATTTTCTAAGTATGGAAAGTCAAACTTTGACTTTTTGATTCTTGATTGATTTTCTTGATTTTTCTTGATCAAATGACTTCATATATCACATATTGATGATTTAAAACTTCAAAAGTCATGGTTGACCAAAATTCCCCAAAAGTCAATGGTGATCTTGTACAGTTGACTTTTTCTGACGAATCGCGTTTCTGGAGATTTCAAGTGAACCAAGATATCCTCCTCAAAGTAATGGTATGAATGGATAATATTGAGGCATTAGAGGATATTGAACCATAGTTTGAGTTGTGGCCCCATGTCCTGATTAAAAAGTCAGTTGTTCAGATGAATTAGGTCAAAAACCCTAATTGTCGACCAGATGAAATTGATGACTGTACATCTTGAATTGAGATGTAATTTCCATTGGATGTTGTCATAGGGATTATTTGAAGATGATTGAAACCTTTGATTGACTTCCTGGGGACTTTTAGGGTTTCCCAAATGTGATCCCTGATTTCAGTCCCTGATAGTTCAAAACCCTGATCTGAGGATTTGAAATTTCACTGTTGATCAATCTTTGTGTAGGAGATGTCTTGAGCCAATGGATTAGGTCAAAATGATTCACTTGGGGTCTTGAGGTCATGTCCCAAGCCATTAGGTCAAATTCTGAGCAAAAGTCAGGAGTGTGCTGCCTTCAGTCAAAACCCTAATTCAGTCGATTCAAAGCTGTTGAGTTTGTTGAAGTGAATCTCTGAGGACCAAATGTTGATTATTGATGAAGATAGTTCTTTTGAGATGAAGGGAGAACAAAACCCTAATTGGTTGTTACTTGTACTGATGAGTGATTTCTTGATTAAACCCTGCTGAGCACAAGTAGCAAACACAAGCTATGCAATTTGTTAGAGATGCAAATGATGCATATGCAGATGATATGAGGTGGTATCTTAGGTCAAAAATTGGGGTATGACATTGAGCTTGGTACAAATGGTGCAATTTGGGATCAAAACAAGTTGCTTTCACAATAAGTGGAGGAACTTACCAAACAAATGTATAGGCTTCCTAAAAAAATGAAAGAGTTACAAGATATTACTCCAAAGAAAAAGCATGTGACCTACGTAGTGGAGATCACCAAACCAGTTATTGTTCAACATCGGGTGAATAAGTGAATTACATGGCAAATCAATGAGACTACAAATCGAGATAACACTCATATCAAGCAAATAAAAACAACCAAGGTTATCAACAAAGAGTAAATAACCAAGGTTGGAGGCAAGATGGCGGAAACTCAAATCGAAAAATCCTTATAATGCACCTCCTCCTCAAGAAAGACCTCAAAAGATGGAGGAGACTCTAACACAATTCATGCAAGTTTCCATGGCAAATCGAAAGAGTAACGAAGCGTAAAATAAAAACTTGAAGCGCAATCATTACTAGAAGTGGTACAGTGGTTGAGAATGAAGTTGGTGTAGAGATTATGAATGAGAAGGATGTAGTTGGAAAAGAAAATGAACAAAATAGAAATGATGAATAATTAGTTGAAAATGAGATAGTAGAGTTAGAGAAGAAAAAAAGTGAGGAAAAAAGAGACAAGTGAAAGAGGGGAAGAAGAAAGTGAGGAGCTATATTCCAATTCAAAACTTGCCTTATCCTCATGCTCCTTCAAAGAAGGATGATGCTCAAACCTATGCTCGGTTCATGGATATTTTTAAGCAACTACAAATCAACATTCCTTTTTCCGAGGCGATTGACCAAATGCCAAAGTATGCTAAATTCATGAAAGATATCCTCACCAATAAGAAGAGATATATGGAATAGGAAACTATTATGGTGGATGCAAGATGTAATGCAATCATTCAAAGGACTTTACCAAAGAAGGAAGGTGATCTGGGACGGGTTACTTTACCAGTTACGATAGGATATGTCTATCTTGGTAAAGGGTTGATTGACTTGGGATCAAGCATTAATTTAATTCCCTTTTCTATTGTGAAAAATACTGGGGAATGTTGAAATGAGATCCACAATAATGACTTTGCAACTATCCGACAAGTCTACTACTCCTCCTCATGGAGTAGCTTTAGATCTACTTGTGAAAATGGACAAATTTTTCTTTCCGGTGTATTTTGTTGTCATTGATATGGAAGAAGATGTGGATGCACCGTTGATACTTGGTCTCCCAATCATGAAGACCGCAAGAATGATTATCGATGTATATAATGGTCTTATGAAAGTGTGGGCTCAAGGTGAAGAGATTTGTTTCAACCTATTTTAAGCTATGAAGCACTCTAATGATAAGGGAAATTTGTTAAGACTTGATGTTACCGAAGAAGCATTCTTTGATGTTACAAGTCAAATCCACATCTCAACACCTATAGAGAAGACTCTAACAAATGCACTTGAAGTTCTAGATGATAGTGAAGAAAAAGCACTTGAAGAATGTTTGAAGGAATAAGAGTCTTTGGAAGAAATTCAACCTTGTGAAGAGGAAGTGGAAGTTCTAAAGAAGGAACCAGAAGAAAAAACTAAACTTGAACTGAAGATGTTGCCTTCCCACTTGAGGTATGTATTTATTGACGATGATGGTGACAAACCGGTTATCAATAGTATATGTGCGACAAGGAGGAACGTGGTTTAGTTTAAGTTTTAAGAAAAAAATCAAAGTGCAATAGGTTGGGTCTTATCTGACTTGAAAGGCATTAGCCCGGCCTATTGTATGCATAAAATTATGACGGAAGAAGAATTCAAGCCAATAGCACAACCTCAAAGGCATTTGAATCCTACCATGAAATAAGTTGTGAGAAAAGATGTGGTGAAGTTGTTAGAAGCTGGAATGATCTATCCGATTTTTTATAGTGAATGGGTAAGTCCAGTTCAAGTGGTTCCGAAAAAAGGAGGAATGACGGTGATCCGGAATGATAAGAATGAGTTGATTCCCACAAGAATCATAACCGGGTGGAAGATGTGTATCAATTACCGTAGGCTTAATCAAGCTACGAGGAAGGATCATTTTCCATTGCCATTCATGGATCAAATGCTGGAAAGATTGTCCAGTCAAAACTTTTATTGCTTTCTAGATGGTTATTCGGGTTACAATCAAATTGTATTTAACCCGGAGGACCATGAGAAAACTGCCTTCACATGTCCTTTTGGAATTTTTGCATACCGAAGAATGCCATTTAGGTTGTGTAATGCACCAGAAACTTTCAACGGCGTATGCAAGCTATTTTCTAATATTTGGTTGAAAAAAGCATTAAAGTGTTATGGATGATTTTTTTCGTCTTTGGTACCTCATTTGAATTATGTTTAAAGAACTTGGATGTTGTGCTAGAGAGGTGTGTGGAAAAAAATTTGGTGCTAAATTGGGAGAAATGCAACTTCATGGTTACCGAAGGCATAGTTCTTGGTCATAAAGTTTCATCAAGGGGATCAGAAGTTTATCAAGCAAAAGTGGAAGTCATTGAGAAGTTTCCACCACCATTGAATGTGAAGGGGATTCGAAGTTTTCTTGGGCACGCGGGTTTTTATTGAAGAATCATCAAAGAATTCTCAGAGATTGCAAAGCCTTTGAGCTATTTGCTCGACAAAGATAAGTCTTTTATTTTTGATGATGCTTGTTTGAATGCTTTTAATGAATTTAAACAAATTTTAACAACCGCACCAATAATCATAGCACCTAATTGGAAAATTGATTTTGAACTTATGTGTGATGCTAGTGATTATGTTGTTGGTGCGGTTATTAGTAAAAGAAAAGGAAAAAAATTTCATGCTATACACTATGCTAGCAAAGTTCTTAATGAGGCACAAATTAACTATGCCACAACTGAAAAAGAAATGTTAGCTATAGTGCATGCATTAGAAAACTTTAGATCCTACCTTGTCGGTTCGAAGGTTGTAGTTTACACTGACCATGTGGCGATTATGTATTTGCTCACCAAACCGAACTCTAAACAAAGACTTATCCGATGGATTATTTTGTTTGAAGAATTTGATTTAGAAATCCGAGACAAAAAGGGGTTTGAGAATTTGGTGGCGGATCACTTATCCCGTTTGGTCAATGTAGAGGTAACAAACCAAGAAACGGAAGTTAGAGAAGAATTTCTAAATGAAAAGTTGTTTAGGGTGCAAGTTAGACCTTGGTTTGCCGATATGGCTAACCACAAAGCAACCAGATGGATGTCGGAAGATCTAACTTGGAACCAAAAGTGGAAATTCTTGTCTGATGCAAATTTTTATGTTTGGGATGAATCGTATTTTTTAAGCTTAACAGTGATAATTTGTTGAGAAGATATGTGACAATTGAGGAATCTAAAAGCATTCTTTGGCATTGTCACTACTTTCCATATGGAGGTCATTACAATCGTTTGCGTACGACGACCAAAGTCCTTCAATCGGGCTTTTGGTGGCCGTCTTTGTTTAAAGATGCCTACCTTCATGCGAAGAGTTGTGATAGTTGCCAAAGAAGTGGCGGAATTGGTAAACATGATGAAATGCCATTACAAAGTATGTTAGATGTTGAAGTTTTCGATTGTTGGGGCATTGATTTCGTTGAACCATTCCGTCCTCTTTTTCAAATGAATATATTCTTGTAGCGGTTGATTATGTTTCCAAGTGGGTGGAAGCAATAGCTTCACAAAAGGCCGATGGCAAAATGATGATAAAAATTTTTAAAGAAAAACATCTTTTCCCGTTTTGCACGCCTCGAATGTTATTGAGCGATGGTGGTTTACATTTTTGTAATACGCAACTTAAGAAATTTTTGGAACAATATGACGTAAAGCATAAAATTGCAACACCATACCACCCACAAACTAATGGTCAAGTCGAAGTTTCAAATCGTGAAGTAAAAAGGATCCTTGAAAAAACTATGTCAAGTTCGAGAAAAGATTGGTCGCAAAAGCTCGACGATGCATTGTGGGCTTATCGTACCGCCTATAAGGCTCCCATAGGTTTAACTCCATTTCAAATGGTTTATGGTAAAACTTTCCATTTACTGGTTGAAATGGAGCACAAAGCTTTTTGGGCGTTGAATATGTTGAATTTTGACCTGAATTCGGCCGGTGAAAAGAGAAAAGTGCAAATTCATGAGTTGGATAAATTGATACTTAATGCTAACCATTCTAACAAAATTTACAAAGAAAAAGTCAACTTCTATCATGATAGAAAAATCCGAAAAAAAGATTTTCAAGTTGGCCAATTGGTACTTCTGCTCAATTCCCGTTTGAGACATTTTTCTGGAAAGATGAAATGAAAGTGGTCTGGACCGTATTTGGTAAGGGAAATAAATAATTTTGGGGATCTTGTGGTGGAAGATCCTAATTTAAAAGAAGTTTGGACGGTTAATGGACGGCGGTTGAAAGTATACCGAGGATGTGAATTTAATCGGGAAACATGTGTGATTTTGCTTGGTGCTGTAACAACCCAATTTTATTCGCTATTATTTTAGTAATTATATTATTTGATGTTGATAATAATTATTTATTTATTTAGTTATTATGTTATATAATAATTATTTAAGTATTTAATTATGTGTGTGTTTGTGTTATTTGGCTTAATTAAGTAATTAGAAAGGTTTTAATGATTTGGGCCTAAGTGGTAGAATATAACATAATAGATGGATTGTGGGTTAAGCCAACTAGAGATAGTAAGAGTAGAGATTAGGGTTGGAGAATCATAACTCATTTTGGGGGAGAAAGAAGAAATAGAAGAGAGAAAAACTCAAAGGGAAGAGTACTTGAGGGAAAGAGAAAAATTATAAAGGAAGCCTCAATTTTCGCAGCAAGTTTTAGCAGAAAGCCACCTTGGAAAATTGGGTGTATCTCACAATCCAACCGTTGGATCGTTCCGATACCTGGACACGGCGTTCCTGACTCGTAAAGGTAAGTTCTGACCGGAGCGATTTTTAATGCGAGGGTTTTAAGTTCGTCTGATAAGCCAATTTCCGAACTGGTTTTTAGGTGTGTCTCCAAATGATGTTAGGAAGGATTTCTTTTGGAGAAAAGCTTAGAGCTATGGTGAAAGAGTCCATATTTACCAAGGTAAGGGTGAGGTTCTTTCATGATAAAGGGTTGTATGATAGTATGTTATGGTGGGTAAATTCTATACTTGATATCCATGTTCTTCTATGTGCAATTTTAAGTATTTGATGGTTTGTTGGAATGTGATGATATAAATGTGATAAGTTGTGTGCAATTGATAATCTATGTGCATTAGATTGTTGTGCTTTTTGTGGGTCAACCATTGATGGTGAAATAATGGGTTTAGTCGTGGAATTGAAAATGTTAGGGTTTATGTTAGATTCTCATGAAATTGACTCTAATCATATTTTAAATGAATTGTCGATAACATGTAATTATATTGTGCGAGCTATATGATGAATTGTTGATAACATGTAATCATGTGTGTGTGCGTTATGTGTTGATGAATTGTGGATAACATGTAATTATGTTTGTTGTTAGTATGTTGAATTTGTTGTTGTTGTTGTTGACCCTATGGTCAAAGTTGATAGGTTGTATTGTGTGGATAAGCATGAAGTGAATATTGTTGTATAGTTGGAAATGATTATGTTTGAAATAACATGATGTATGATCTTTATGACGAATAATTGTTGTTATGAAGAGGATGATTATATGATGATACTTATATGATGATGATGTATTGTGTAGTTGAATATGTTGTTATTGTTGAGCTATTGTTATTATAACTTGTTGTTTATGAGTTGACGAAATGGTAGGCCTATGGCCAATGTTGAATAAGTTGAAATGTCCCTTTTTACGGACATGCTTCAGTTGTAGGTCGTATGACCAATGTTGATCTAAGTTGATGCTATTGATGCATATTATAAGTTGTTGTTTGTTGGGTGTTGTTGTCGTTGCGCTGTTGTGAATTTGTTTTTGAAGTTGATAATCTCGTTGTTAAGTTGTGTGCTGAGCCTTTGGCTAAAGTTTAACAATGTGATTGTTGATATGCGACCGTTGTTGTGTTATTATGTCGTTGTTTTTTTTATCGAGTTGTGGTCATTGTATGTTGTCGCATAGCATAACATCAATGTTGGCCTGGATTGGAAATGTTCTAAGTTGGAGCTAATGCTCATTAAAATTGGCCTGGATTGGCACGTTCTAAGTTTAATTCATTGTTATGTTTTGTTGATGTTTGTCGTGATGATAGTTACATTGATTCTCGTTGTTATTATGAAGGAAATGTTGTAGTTGTGGATGACTTAGTTGTGAATTTGAATATGTTATGATGATTGCTTATTAACATTATTGTTGTGGTGCAAGTTGCTTTGAGATGAGAAGTGGTGAATAGTGTATGATCTTATCTTCGCTATAAGTATTATCATACATTCTTTTTTACTATTTAATATCTCACCCCTTCGGCTGATGTTTCCCCTACCATGGGAAATGGGCAGGTACTCAAGTATTGCTGTGGAAGTTTGTAGCTTCATCGAGTCCAGTTGGTGTGTCGCTCTGATATGTATCACTCGAAATGGATGTTTATTTTGTTGTTTCATGTAGTTAATATATAAGTTGTTGAGTTCTAAGTTGAATAATGAGAAGTACTATGATGTTTTAAAGTTATTTCTGATTGAATAAATATGATTTGTTTATAAAGTCGAATGTTATGATTCCGTTGCATATTAAATAAAAGTTGGTTTGTTCTTAGAGCAAATATAAGTCGTTTGTGATCCTCTGATATTGAAGTGTTATGTATATGATTATGTGTTGTTTATATGAAGTAAATGTGATATCCCAAATGCTTTTAGATAGTTTTTAAAATACTCTGATTTCAACATTATAATTTCGGGTAGAATTTGAGGTGTTACATTAATGGTATCAGAGCAGGTCAATCCGTCTGGCAAAGTTTTCACGTCTGTTGAGTTTGTACGACAGTTGAATGGTGTCAGTGTTTTATTCCTTTGTAGGCGACATGTGTGTGAAACACTGTCGGTACTTGTTTGTTTTGTTGTAGTGTTTAGTTTGAGCGAAGTGGGGGAGATGCTGTGCTTCTCGGATATGTTTAAGTTGCAAGTTATTGGTGCAACATACTACTTTAGGAGACAGTGCAAGTAATGTAGAAGGTTGTTGGTTCCCTAACCCAAAGGTAGCACGGATTTGAGGTTTTGTTGTTTAACAAGTCGGAGCGTCTTGGAAAAAGGATAATTGTTTTAAGATGGAATTTAGAAAGTTACTACGTTCAGTGTTATTGGTGGACTGTGAAGTTATCAGTTTGAGTAATCGTTGCGTAGGATGTTGATGTAAGAACAACGATTTAGTGACAGATTGCGGTAGACCTTGTCAAGGGATCCTTGGCAAGAGATTGGAAAAGTTATGGAAGTTGTTGGAACGTTCAAGTCAGAGTTAGAAATGCGAAGAGACGAGTATGATTCCAAGAATAAAAAGCGTTGATAATATTATAAAGGAATTCTGTTATGATGTTATCACAAGGTGTTTGTCGCCACGTTCGGATGATTTTGGGAGCTATTGAAGTAGGGTAGTTTGGGTAACGTAAAGGAACACTATTATAGTTTGGTAACGATGGTGTATACTCTATCATGGTTGTCGGCTATCTATTGACAAATTGAGGAACTGATCACTCTTAATCTCTTGTTGATAGTAGACGGGATCGTATTGGATGTGATAGACTTATCTTGCCAGCTTGATAATATTGGAAGTGAATGAGTCTGTGCAAGATGGTGTGATGTTATTTATGTTGTTGGCAACTTTGGAGGTTCATGAGAGAAGAACGATTGAGGAATTGCTGATAGTTTATGCATTTGCATAAGTGTTTCCTGATGATGTAAGTGATTTCCCGCCGGAAAGATAATTTCAGTTTTTGATTGATTTAGTTCCTAGAACTAGTCCTGTGACGATGGCTCCATATCGGATGTCAGCTTCAGAGTTGAAAGAGTTGAAGAGTCAACTTGAGGATTTGCTTGAGAAGAGGTGTATTCGTTCGAGTGTTTCGCCATGGGGTGCATCTGTTCTGTTGGTTAAGAAGCAGGAAGGTTCTGTGAAGCTTTGTGTTGATGCAAAAAGGGCAAGTGGTAGCTTATGCTTCGAGGCAACTTAAGCTTCATAAGAGGAATTATCTGACGCAAGATTTACAGCTGGTCGCTGTTGTTTTTGTTTTAAAACTTTGAAGGCACTACTTGTTTGGATCGAGATTTGATGTGTATAGTGACAACAAGAGTTTGAAGTATTCGTTTGATCATAAAGAGATGAATATGAGGCAAAGAAGATAGTTGGAATTCTTGAAAAATTATGATTTTAGTTGGAATTACCATCCGGGAAAAGCGAATGTCGTAGCCAATGCACTGAGTAAGAAACCATTGCATATGTCTATGTTGATGATTCGAGAATTGGAATCGTTGGAACAATTTCGAGATTTGAGTTTGGTTTCTAAAGCGACTTCTTCATGTGTTAAGCTTGGCATGTGGAAGCTTACATGTGGTATTTTTGATGAGATTAGAGAAGGTCAGAAATCAGATTTAAAATTGGTTGACAAGATAACATTGATTAATCAAAGAAAAAGATAGTGATTTTCGGATTGATAAGAACGGTGTCATGAGATGTCATGATCAAGTTTGCATTCCTAATGTTCGGATTTGAAAAGAGGATTTTGGATGGCGGGCATCGTAGTGGTTTGAGTATTAATCTTGGTGCTACTAAGATGTATCAAGATTTGAGAAGTTTATTTTGGTGGCAAGGTATGAAGAAGGATATGGAGGAATTTGTTTTTTCGTGTTTGACTTGTCAGAAGTCAAATATCGAACATCAGAAGCAGACTGGTTTAATGCAACCGTTATCCATTCCTGATTGGAAGTGGAATAGCATTTCTATGGATTTTGTTTCAGGTTTGGCGAGGACATCAATTAATTGTGAGGCGATTTGGGTCATTGTGGATATATTGACGAAATCTGCTCACTTTATTTCGATAAGAATGGATTACCCAATGGAGAAACTTGCAAAATTGTATATTGAGAAGATTGTTTGTTTGGATGGTATTCCGTCGAGTATTGTTTATGATAGAGATCTGAGGTTTATGTCGAGATTTTGGAAAGTTTTGCAAAGTGCTTTGATTATCAAGTTGTGTTTGAGTTCTGCTTATCATCCACAAACTGATAGTTAGACGGAGAGGTCGATTCAGTCGCTTGAGGATCTTTTGAGAGCTTGCGTTTTAGAGCAAGGAGGTGCTTGGGATAGTTATTTATCGTTGATTGAGTTCGCGTATAATAACAGTTTTCATTCTCGTATTGGTATTACTCCTTTGGAAGCTTTGTATGGCCGAAGGTGTGGGACGCCATTGTGTGGAAACGAATCTGGAGAGAGTAGTGTTGTTTTGGCGTTGAGATGGTTGGGTCGATTGTATTTTCGAGGACAAAAATATACTAAGTGGGGGAGAATTGTAACAGCCCGATTTTATTCACTATTATTTTAGTAATTATATTATTTGATGTTGTTAATAATTATTTATTTATTTTGTTATAATGTGATATAATAACTATTTAAATATTTAATTATGTGTGTGTTGGTGTTATTTGGCTTAATTAAGTAATTAGAGAGGTTTTAACGATTTTGGCCTAAGTGGTAGAATATAACATAATAGATGGATTATGGGTTAAGCCCATTAAGATAAGAGATAGTAAGAGTAGAGATTAGGGTTTGAGAACCATAACTCATTTTGGGGGAGAAAGAAGTAATAGAAGAGAGAAAAACTCAAAGGGAATAGCACTTGAGGGAAGAAGAAAAATTATAGAGGAAGCCTCAATTTTTGCAGCAAGTTTCAGCAGAAAACCACCATGGAAAATCGGGTGTATCTCTCAATCCAACCGTTGGATCGTTCCGGTACCTGGACACGGCGTTTCTGACTCGTAAAGGTAAGTTCTGACTGGAGGGATTTTCATTTTAAGGATTTTAAGTTTGTCTGATAAGCCAATTTCGAACTGGTTTTTAGGTGTGTCTCCAAATGATGTTAGGAAGGATTTCTTTTGGAGAAAAGCTTAGAGCTATGGTGAAAGAGTCCACATTTACCAAGGTAAGGGTGAGGTTCTTTCATGATAAAGGGTTGTATGATAGTATGTTATGGTGGGTAGATTCTATACTTGATATCCATGTTCTTCTATGTGAAATTTTAGGTATTTGATGGTTTGTTGGAATGTGATGATATAAATGTGATAAGTTGTGTGCAATTGATAATCTATGTGCATTAGGTTGTTGTGCTTGTTGTGGGTAAACCATTGATGGTGAAATAATGGGTTTAGTCGTGGAATTGAAAATGTTAGGGTTTATGTTAGATTCACATGAAATTGACTCTAATCATGTTTTAAATGAATTGTCGATAACATGTAATTATATTGTGCCAGCTATATGATGAATTGTTGATAACATGTAATCATGTTTGTGTGCGTTATGTATTGATGAATTGTGGATAACATGTAATTATGTTTGTTGTTAGTATGTTGAATTTGTTGTTGTTGTTGTTGTTGTTGACCCTCTGGTCAAAGTTGATAGGTTGTATTGTGTGGATAAGCATGAAGTGAATATTGTTGTATAGTTGGAAATGATTATGTTTGAAATAACATGATGTATGCTCTTTATGACGAATAGTTGTTGTTATGACGAGAATGATTATATGATGATACTTATATGATGATGATGTATTGTGAAGTTGAATATGTTGTTACTGTTGAGCTGTTGTTATTATAACTTGTTGTTTATGCGTTGATTGTAACACCCAAATTCTGCCCGAAGCATTTAGGCAAGAAAATATCAGAGTATTAAAATTTCATACAACACAATTAGGATGTTACAATAAGTAACCAAACAAACACCTAGAAAACAAACAGACATCAGCGATGCCAAAAGCATACAACACCTGCCAATAAAACGATACATAACACACGGAAGATATGAACATATATATATATATATATATACATATAGCTCTCGCTCTCAAAGAGGAGTTTTCCAAAATAAAGTGTTTACAATACACATCAGCACATCGACACATATACATGTTCAAAAGAGTTATATACAAATAAATAACAACAGACTCCCGACTACCCGGTGTTACGTATCAGAGCAACTGACAAGACCAACTTGAGAACTACCTCTTCCAAAGACTCCCAAAGCGGCTAATCTGCAGGATGCCACTCAAGCATCAAATCAGCAAAAGGGTGAGAATATAATTTATAATGAAAAGCATGACAAATATAGTAATGCCAACAAGTATCATCAATAATCATACAACAAAGTAATCCACTAAGTCAACCACAATCAATATATATAAGTAATGCGACACATGAATGATAACATAAATTATACAGACAGACAATGATGAATGAGACTCGACTATGCATATGCATGTGGTACCAAATCCGGAGTAAACTGTCATTATGACAAATACGCCTTGCCGAGCATTATGCTGGGACTTTATTCCACTCAAGAAGCCCGGAGGCTGTCGTCACCGAGCATGTAGCTCCCACTGATGACCTCTTGCCACTCAGGCTAATATACCGTTACCGAGCATTAAGCTCCTACTGGTAACCAATGCCCGCAGGCCACCTGTTAATAACATTCTGCCATTAACGTAATGAAATGTCATGCTGTGCAAATATATGACTCTATTACACGAAAACAACATCATCAACAATATAACACGATCATACACTCACGTTACATCGTTTATATTCTATCCAAAAGGATACATCACCAATTAATAACATCGTTATCAATTACATCACACCATAATTACCACACAGGCATTAATAAGCACACAGCATACATTCACCGTCAAAATATACTGGCCACATTGGCATAAATGATCGTATAATTGCATCACCTCAAATTAATATTGGCCATCGGCCCACAACTTCATCAATACATCATCAACAAGTTGTAATAACAACAATTCAACAATGATAATACATCTTTCTCATAACAACAATTACTTGCCATAAGGCCACACATCATGTTAACAACAAACAACCAAATATCGTCACATATCAAGAATGAATATTTATTAATACATAACACATACGAACATGATTTCATGTTAATCCACACATCAACAACAATTGCAACCAAGCACTATGACTATTTACCAATCATATCGCGCATATAAATAATTATGTGTTTCCATCAACAACACCTCATAACCAATTAATCACAAGCTAACCAAGCCTATACTATCATATAGAACATCCAACTAGCCTCCTAACGCTTCGAACGGCGTATGAAACGGAGTTACGGATCAAAAGTTACAAAGTTTCAAAGTTTGGATGATTGAACATACTACACAATTCATCACTTGATCCTAATAAAAATAACAGGAGACCACATCCTATGAATCATTTAATTAGATAATAATATAGTTCATTGCGTTAGCTTTCCAACGCTTTGAACGGCGACAAAATCGGAGTTACGGTCCAAGAGTTACGAAGTTACAAAGTTTTGGAAAAACCGAAAATGCTGTTGGCCGCTTGAGCTCCGCTCAGCGGACCCTGCCAGAAGCGAGCCAAAGAAAACTCCGCTCAGCGGACCCCCCTCCGCTCAGCGGACCTGCGAAAACCCTGAAAAAACCAGCACGAACCAGAACTGTTCTAATCCCCTTATACCCACCAAAACCACTCCAAAACATCATTATAACACCAACATAACATCCAACTTTCATGGTTGATTCATTAATCTTTCTCAAAACCTAACATTTTCTCCAACTTCAATCAAGCCATAGAAATGGAAAACAAACATGATCAATCACCATAACACAACAAGGATATGATTCTATACAAAATACCAACCAAGACATGTTTGAATCTTGCTATATCATGAAAACATCACAACTTCTTACAAAACAAGCAAGAATGGAAAACATGGAAAGGATGAACAAGATGAACAAGAACAAGACTATAAGAATCATACATCCAAGATAAATTAGATTCACCCCCTTACCTTTGTTTGATTCTTCTTCTCCAAAATCCCCTTCTTCACTTTCTCTCCATCTTCGCTCTTCTTCTTTCTCTCTTCCCTTTCTTTCTCTTCTTTTTCTTTCCACCCTTTTTCCTTTCTCACAAATATCTCTTTCTTATAAAGAAAATATCTACCCCGCGGAAATGACCAAAATGCCCCTACGCTCAAATATCGTTCAAACGCCCCAAAACGCGGAATCTTACCTTACTAATATTTCTAGTACCAAAAATATGAAAACCTTCAATTAAATATTAGTCCGCCATCCCGAACTAATACCGACTGAAACGACTCCAAAAATGGTAAAATTCCAATAAACGTCACAAACTTCCAAATTAAGCATATACTTATTTTTCCGGGCGTTACAACTCTCCCCCACTTAGAACATTTCCGTCCTCGGAAATATCCCAAACGCAAACAAACTTGGATACGCTCTTGCATCCGGCTAACCAACTATCAAGCCACTGAAGCAACGACACAATCAGCACCAACAAAGAATCACTCTAGCTAAAAGCCACACAACCAAAACACAACAACGACAACGAGATGCAATGCCCATACAATGCACTCATCGACTAACACCAAAACACAAGAAATAATCAAGACACAGACAACAACTCGGTCGCACAACATCCAAATAACCATGCCAAGACATAGCAGTCAGACATGTAACCAAAACATCTGGTGGTCTTATAATTCCTACCACAGTCCACAATTTGAACTCTAACAATTCATACACATACGAACCGCGTCTTTTCACCCTTCCGATGCACACTCTGATTTCCACAACTAACAGATTTACCAAATACATATCCAACTTCCAACCTTTTCTAGTATTCACCTGAAACTCATTGTTCTCTCTTAACATACTCAACCTCTTAATATGCTGTGTCAGCTTGCACACCAGACAAAAGTCTTTGTATTATCCAATCAAAGGCAAAAAGCTAATCCAAACACATCCTTGTTTCACAACACAAGCCCTCATAGATCCTTAAGTGACCAAATCGCCCTCTCAGTCTGACCATCCGTTTGAGGATGATACGCCAAACTCAAACGCAACTTCGTACCCAAAGTAATTTGAGAACCTTCTCAAAATTTCCGAAATAAACCTCGGATCTCAATCCGAACAATACTTTTCGAAACACCATGCAACCAAACAAACCAACACACAATTTTATCAACATACCACTCGCCAGTACTTCCATCGGTTAATCCATTCTTATCGAAATAACGTAAGCAGATTTCATCAATATATCCACAATGACCCAAATCGCCTCACAATTACTCGACGTCCTCGGCAAACCAGAAACAAAATCCATAGAAATGCTATTCCACTTCTACTCAAGAATGGATAACAGTTACATGAAACCAGACGACTCCTGACAAGTCAAACACAAATAAACAAATCCCTTCATATCCTTCTTCATTACCTTGCCACTAAAAATGACCTTCTCAAATCTTGATACATCTTAGCAGCATCAGGATGAAAACTCAAATCACCACGACACACCTCATCCAAAGTCCTCTTTTCAAATCCGAACATTAGGAACACAAACTTGATCATGACATCCCATGACACTGTTCTTATCAATTCGAAGATCACCATATTTATCTTTGACTAATAAATGTCATCTTATCAACCCATTCAAATCCGATTCCTGACCTTTTCTAATTCTCATCAAGAATACCATAAGTAAGCTTTCACATATAAAGCTCAACACTTGAAGAAGTCGCTTTACAAACCCAACTCAAATCCCACAACTGTTTCAAATATCACAATACTCGAATCATCAACATAGACGTATGCAATGGTTTCTCATATTCAACTCGTTCTGATCAAACGAATACTTCAAACTCTTGTAGTCACTTACACACACAAATCTAGATCCGAAAAATTAGTGCCTTCAAATTTCCCAAACAGAAATAACAACTACCAACTCTAAATCTTGTGACAGATAAATCCTTTCAAAAATCTTAACTCGCATAAAAGCATAAACCACCACTTACCCCTTTCTGCATTAGAACTTCTTGCAAACCCAACAAAGAAACATCCCAAAACACCACAAACAGTTCTAACAGATCCGGCAAAATCAAAATTGGAGTGATAGTCAACCTCCTCTTAAACCCTTGAACATTCACTTCACTCAACCAAAAACTCACACAAGGAAACTTAGCAAACAACTTCTTCTTCCCAACACGGACAAAATAATTCTCAAGTACTTAGCATGATCATTTTCACACTGATGATACCTATACCTCAAATCAAACTTGCAAAACAAAAAGCTCAAACCAATTTGATCCATCAAAATATCAATCCTCGAAAGTGGATACTTTTCCTTAATTGTCACTTTTCTCAATTGTCTAAAATCGACACAAAGCCTCACTGAACCTTCCTTCTTAGCCAACAAAACACATGCACCCTACGGCGACACACTCGAACGAACAAACCTCTTCTCAAGAAAATCCTTAAGTTGACTTCTCAACTCTTTCAACTCAGAAGTTGGCATCCGATACGGAACCCTCGACACAACAATAGTTCTAGGAACTAAATCCGTCAAAACAGAACTCCAAGACGGAATTCCCCTTTCGATGATGAATTACTTAAAACTTCAAGAAACACTCATACAAATGCGCAACTATCCGCAATTCCCGCAATCGCTCTTTCTCAAGAACATCCAAAGTCGTTGACAACATAAACAACGTCGTACCACCTTGCACCGACTCATTCACTTCCAATATTATCAAACTAGCTAGATAAGCCTATCACGTCCAATACGATCCCGTCCACTATCAACAAGAGATTAAGGGTGATCAAGTCCTCAATTTGTCAATAGGTAGCCGACAATCATAATAGAGTATAAACCATCAGTACCAACATTAATAATATTCTCTTCCAACTTTTGCTCATAGCACAGAAGCACTATGATTCCATGATTCACAAATCTCCCAAGATTATCTGAACCAGCTAACACCGATGTCCGGTAGCTACGTACCAAACACTTCTAACAATATCTCAAAACAAAATACCTGAGATCCTACTCATCTCTTCATACTCCTAATTCTCACTCGAGTTCCAAAACGTTTCCAACAACGTCAATAACACCTACAACAAAGTCTACCACAATACTTTCCTTAATCATTGATCCAACAACGACACCTCACGCAAGGCTATTCAAACAACAACTTCATAGTCCATTAGTAGCATTAGAGCATCACAACTCTCTAAATTCCATGCTTTAGAATTAACCAAAATCTACTCCGTGACACTCCAACTGGATTAACAACCAAAGTCTTAAGTCCAAGTCACCTTCGCTTCAGAAAACAACAAATTCCAACAACACTAGTACTGCTGCCCTCAGTAGCATACTAACATCTTGCAACTGAAACATATCCTAGAAGCATATCTCCTCCCCCACTAAGCTTCAAACCACTCCTGCACACAACCGGCTAGAGGCACAATAAGTACTGACAGTGCTCCACACACTTATCACGTACTGAGGAATTAAACAACATTAGACAACACTGGCCGGACAGACCGACCTGCTCTGATACCACTAATATAACACCCCAATTCTGCCCCAAGCATTTAGGCAAGAAAATATCAGAGTATTAAAATTTCATACAACACAATTAGGATGTTACAATAAGTAACCAAACAAACACCTAGAAAACAAACGGACATCAGCGATGCCAAAAGCATACAACACCTGCCAATAAAACGATACATAACACACGGAAGATATGAACATATATATATATATACATATAGCTCTCGCTCTCAAAGAGAAGTTTTCCAAAATAAAGTGTTTACAATACACATCAGCACATCGACACATATACATGTTCAAAAGAGTTATATACAAATAAATAACAACAGACTCCCGACTACCCGGTGTTACGTATCAGGGCAACCGACAAGACCAACTGGAGAACTACCTCTTCCAAAGACTCCCAAAGCGGCTAATCTGCAGGATGCCAATCAAGCATCAAATCAGCAGAAGGGTGAGAATATAATTTATAATGAAAAGCATGACAAATATAGTAATGCCAACAAGTATCATCCATAATCATACAACAAAGTAATCTACTAAGTCAACCATAATCAATATATAAATAATGCGACACATGAATGATAACATCAATTATACAGATAGACAATGATAAATGAGACTCGACTATGCATATGCATGTGGTACCAAATCTGGAGTAAACTCCTCCTTGTCATTATGACAAATACACCTTGCCGAGCATTATGCTGGGACTTTATTCCACTCAGGAAGCCCGCAGGCTGTCGTCACCGAGCATGTAGCTCCCACTGACGACCTCTTGCCACTCAGGCGAATATACCGTTACCGAGCATTAAGCTCCTACTGGTAACCAATGCCCGCAGGCCACCTGTTAATAGCATTCCGCCATTAACGTAATGAAATGTCATGCTGTGCAAATATATGACTCTATTACACGACAACAACATCATCAACAATATAACACGATCATACACTCACGTTACATCGTTTATATTCTATCCAAAAGGATACATCACCAATTAATAACATCGTTATCAATTACATCACACCATAATTACCACACATGCATTAATAAGCACACAACACACATTCACCGTCAAAACATACGGGCCACATTGGCATAAATGATCGCATAATTGCATCACCACAAATTAATATTGGCCATCGGCCCACAACTTCATCAATACATCATCAACAAGTTGTAATAACAATAATTCAACAATGATAATACATCTTTCTCATAACAACAATTACTTGCCATAAGGCCACACATCATGTTAACAACAAACAACCAAACATCGTCACATATCAAGAATAAATATTCATTAATACATAATACATACGAACATGATTTCATGTTAATCCACACATCAACAACAATTGCAACCAAGCACTATGATTATTTACCAATCATATCGCGCATATAAATAATTATGTGTTTCCATCAACAACACCTCATAACCAATTAATCACAAGCTAACCAAGCCTATACTATCATATAGAACATCCAACTAGCTTCCTAACGCTTCGAACGGCGTATGAAACGGAGTTACGGATCAAAAGTTACAAGGTTTCAAAGTTTGGATGATTGAACATACTACACAATTCATCACTTGATCCTAATAAAAATAATAGGAGACCACATCCTATGAATCATTTAATTTGATAATAATATAGTTCATTGTGTTAGCTTTCCAACGCTTTGAACGGCGACAAAATCGGAGTTACGGTCCAAGAGTTACGAAGTTTCAAAGTTTTGGAAAAACAGAAAATGCTGTTGGCCGCTTGAGCTCCGCTCAGCGGACCCTGCCAGAAGCGAGCCAAAGAAAACTCCGCTCAGCGGACCCCCCTCCGCTCAGCGGACCTGCGAAAACCCAGAAAAAACCAGCACGAACCAGAACTGTTCTAATCCCCTTATACCCACAAAAACCACTCCAAAACATCATTATAACACCAATACAACACATACATACCATATTAACAACATAACATCTAACTTTCATGGTTGATTCATTAATCTTTCTCAAAACCTAACTTTTTCTCCAACTTCAATCAAGCCATAGAAATGGAAAACAAACATGATCAATCACCATAACACAACAAGGATATGATTCTATACAAAATACCAACCAAGACATGTTTGAATCTTGCTATATCATGAATGAAGGATAGAAAAACACTTAGAAAGGTTGATTCTTGCTTCCATCAGGACAGCTTTAGAGCTTGATTTTCTTCTTACATCACTTCATGCTAGATTGTATCAGAACATTGTTGAATGTACCAGAGCATCATCAGAGTATCTCTACATCCTGAAATGTTACAGAACAACGCTAAACGACAAAAGTCAGCATGAATGAGTCAAAACATAGAATATGTTTCAGAGCCACATAATATGTATCAGAACAAATAAACATAATGTTTCAGAGCATATTCTATCATCAGAATATCTGAACATTCTTCCTTCTTGCTTCTTGCTTCTTATTCTGAAGCTTCATAGCACTCAGCTTACTTCAAGAATCCAAGAGCTTGGTTCTTTAGAATTGCTTCTCCTTGAAGGGGACCTGCAACAACAAAACTTAAAGCATAGAACTTTGCAAATTCTGTTAGAAATGTGGGGCCTTTTTACTTGGTAACTGATAATATTAATCAGATCATTTATCACATTTTCTCCCCCTTTTTGTCATAACATCAAAAAGAATATAAAAGATTCAGATGAAAAGCAAAAGACAATAGGAATGAAACAGAATTAAATTTTTTCATTGATTTGAAGGAGAAAGTACAAAAAAAAATGCAGAACAAGCAGATGCAACAAGGAAAGAAAACTACAACGACCAAAGACTAAGACCATAGCCTAGACAAAATCTGCGCCAGTATGTCATGAATCCCGTCAGTGCTTGCAGTTTGCCTTGCCATGAAGGAGCGAAACTCAGCATTGGTTGCTTCTTGCATGTTCAAACGAGAAGCTAGCATGGCTTGTGTAGCGGGGAAAATCTGATATCGAAGCCATGGGATTGACTCGAATCAATATTCCGTTTTGAAATCGCCACCGCGCTTTATTTTTTCAAAGGAAAAGGGAAAAGAACGGAAAAACCCAAGGTTTTGTTTTTAAAAAAAACAAGAAAGAGATCTCAGGTACGGGTGTTGATTATATGAGGGGAAGGTTTAAAGCACCCCTCATATCCGTGGTACTCCACGGGAACCTTTTTGAAAATCTGTGATGTGTGTGTGCTAAAAAACGGTTTGTTTTATTTTCAAAATAAGCTCGGCAAAGCGTTAAGCTTTGGGCCTACATACCTCCTCGGTGCAATGGAGAAGTCAGAGCTAATGTAGTTCCGCTTTTGGGAAAAACGTTTTTAAAACGAATAAACACTTTGTTGTCGTTAGAGAGAAATACTCAGCCATTGATCTTGAGCATGAGAACAAACAAGTTCTTTGCATCGCAAATGAAAGAAGGGCTCCAACTCGGATAAAATCAACGAGTATGCCACTAGCTCTCTCACGCGGAAAAGATCTCGTTATTATCAATCAATTTCAAAATCGTGGGGTATAACCACTCGTTTCGACAATTAACGGTGCCTAAACTTTTAAGAAAAGCCACTAAGGGCGAAAGATATTTTTAAGAAAAAAGTTTTGAAAAGGTTTGCAAACATAAGAATGTTTTGGAAAAAGAGAGAAGATTTTGAAAATTTAAGAATGGGAGGAGATGAAGAGGCTAACCTAATGCATAAAATAAAAGCTAAGGAAAGAAACGGTATAACCGAATAAGAAGCCAACACTTGACATTAAGAGCCAAGGTAGTTTTCCCATCCTTTGGATTTATCAATACCAACACATTAACACTTGGGGATCCAGATGAACTTATTGTCTTAGCACCATTTTTCATTAAGCACATTAAGATTCTGACGAAAATTGGGCAGAGTAACGGCTGTTTTCGGGTAAAATCCTTATGTCAATGCCTTGGAATTAACCATCAAGGGCTTTCAAGGAAATACCTGCACACATAAACATACAACAGAACAATGCCAGACAGACAGAACAATCACAGGATAGTAACAGAATGAGTCCAAAGGTACTAGGTCCATAAGTCCGAATCTCCAAAGCGCTAGGGATAGTAACCGATAGTCCAAAGAGAACCTTATGTATTTTTTAGATTTTCGATTGTTTATTAGTGTTTTAGCGAAAAAGGTAAAGTATGGTCCAAGTGGACAAAAGAAAAATAACGGAAGCATAAACATATGTCCAAGTGGACAAAGAGAAAATGACAGAAGGTAAATATGATGAAATGATAAAGTAAAGCGATAAAGCGAGAAATATAAAGAGCGGTAATATAAAGAGCGGTATAGTAAAGGTGCGGAAATTAAAGTTAGTTGTTAAATGTTAAAGATAACCATCTTGAAACTTGTCAAGTATGTTATCAAAATTAGTAGGAGATCGATGGTGAGTGAATGATGTACTCGGATTTAAATTCAATGGGGTTTATCAGAAGCTTGATAAAATCATAGCGACTACACGATAAAAACCTCCACAAGTCTTAAATCAACCGCATACAATTCTCTTCCATATTTGATCTTTTTTATTCGGGACACGAAATATTGCGCTATGTTAAGCAGATCGCCAAGTGATTTATGTAGAAATCACCCTACAACGAGGCCGGTCAAAACTTTATGTGCTAATGCATGCGAGAAGAACGATATGTAGATCGTTTTCCAAAAGCAATACCGCACGAAAAGAAAAAATGGTGAGTGATCTAGTCTCTACCAAGAATCCATAAGAATTCTCAAGGCATTAAGACTTTCATCGACCAAAATAAAAAGAAATAAAAGATGGAACCACATTAAAGGCTCCTTTCATCCATAATTTCAATCACATAATTTTGCGGATTTGGATTCTCATCCTATCGACGCCCTAAGTCCATTGAAATTAGAGAGAAATTAGGCCTCTAGCTTGTGATTCAAAGCAAATATCAAAAGAATGGAGTAGAAGATGAGTTAGAACCAAAAACAAGTCAAAAACCACAAAAAATCAGCATTCTGCCCAGTGTAAATCGATTTGCACAGAGTGTAAATCGATTTGCACAACTCTGTTTTCAAAATCTGCGCAGTTTTCAGTTGTGTAAATCGATTTGCACAAGATGTAAATCGATTTGCACAACACAGTTTTCAAAAAAACAGCAAATAAAGAGAAGAAAACTTGTTTAAACATAAAACCAAACACCTTGTGATCTTGGATCAATTTGTGCACGAAAATGTATAAATTAAGCAAGCAAATCTCATCAATGTAGCACCAAAGGTGCATCAAGCATAAACTACAAAGGATCACATCTTGAATCATGTAAAGGATCAAGAATTTTACCAAATCTTCACAAACTTTGAATCTTCTTCAAGAATACACAACCACAAGCCTTGATCTCTCACAATTGATGCAAAAACTAGTGTTTATGTTGAGGTTTAGCTCTAAATTAGTGAGGTTCAAGATGTGACTCACTAATTTGTGTGGAAGAGAAAGAGCTTTGAGTGATGGGTTTGGAAGAGGTGAGGAGAGAATTTGCAATAAGTTTCTTGGCTATCAAAGCTTGAAAAATGAAGAGGGGAGTGTCTCAATTTATAGCACTTAGGCTTGGGAAATTTTGTGGCTTGGAGTTAGGATTGGAAAATAGAATTAGGCTTGGAAAAGTGATTTGGAGCCAAAAATGAAATCCAATGGTCTTGATGCAATCACATGAGGGTACATGATTAGATGATGTAGGAAATCAAATGTGAGAACCAAGTCATGCTTCCCATGCTTGCAAATGATGTCAACACTTCAAAAAGCTGAAATTTGCCTTCATTTTTCCAAATTCGTGCTGGTGCAATCGATTTGCACCTTATGCAAATCTATTTACATGGCTGAAAAAGGCAAAATCTGGGGCAAAAACAGTTATGCAAATCGATTGCTGTCTTATGCAAATCGATTTGCACTGATGGCAGAAGCAAATCTGGTGCAGAAACAGTTGTGTAAATCGATTTACACCTTATGCAAATCGATTTGCACAGTGAAAATGTTGAAAAATGCTCCTTTGATGGGTATTTTGACTTGGTACCTACAAAACACAAATATACAAGAGCACAAGGCAATATTTTTGGTATTTTGGTTAGTAAAGGAATATATACAAACTAAAACATGGGTGCTCGATGATTCCTTTGCAGATGAATTGAGCACAGCATTGCAAGTAGAGGTCTAGGTTAAAACTTCTTGATTGATGATTGGTATGCAAATGATGTGTGATCTTAGGGTCAAAAATTGGGGTATGACAGATGCCCCTATTTAAGTTTCTTCGATTTGGAGATACGATGATTGGAAATCTTCGTTTTGACAAAAATCGAAGAGACTTAAATATATAAAACACAATTTTTGAGCCTAAGATGCAATGCAATGTTAATGAATGCATGTAATGATAATAAAGCATGACAACACTGGGGGAGTAACAAGTGATCCACTGGGGAAAACAAATGTCTTGCTATAACTCTGCTGGGGAAAGAAATGTCTTGCGAGTAGAAACTTCACTGGGGAAGGCAAGACTTTGTTGGAGAGACGGAACTTTGGTGGGAAAAGAAACTTCTCTGGGGAAAACACTTCGCGTCAGAGAGGTTATAGCATCACCTTTCGCGCCTCAATGGTTGACGATAGGCTACCAACTCAATAGTTGAAGGTAGAAGAAAATTGAATTACCGTCTCAATGGTTGACGATAAACTACCAACTCAATGGTTGAAGGTAGAAGAAGATCGAATTACCGCCTCAATGGTTGACGATGAGCTGCTAAGAACAATGAGTTGCCGCTGAGAATAGGGATCAACTTCTTCTTTAATCAAGGACATGGCTTGAGAAAAGGAACTGGATGCAAACTGTCACTTACACTGAAGCGACTTGCCATTTGCTGACTTTGCTGAGGAATCTTTAAGCAAAACGAACTGTCTTCGTGAAGAAGGCTGCCATTCGTTATCTCAAAGGGAACAAACTGTCTTCTGTTGAAAGAGACTGCCATTTGCCGACCCTGTCGAGAAATCCTTAAACGGAACGAACTGTCTTCTGCTGAAAGAGACTGCCATTCGTTGACCCATCTTAGGAAAAAGTGAGCAAACTGTCTTCAAACAGAGGAGACTGCCATTTGCTGACTTTAGAATTCTTAAACGAACTGTCTTCATGAAGAAGACTGCCATCCGTTATCTCAAAGGGAACAAACTGTCTTCTGCTGAAAGAGACTGCCATTTGCCGACCCTGTCGAGAAATCCTTAAGCGGAACGAACTGTCTTCTGCTGAAAGAGACTGCCATTCGTTGACCCATCTTAGGAAAAAGTGAGCAAACTGTCTTCTAATGGAGGAGACTGCCATTTGCTGACTTTAGAATTCTTAAACGAATTGTCTTCATGAAGAAGACTGCCATCCGTTATCTCAAAGGGAACAAACTGTCTTCTGCTGAAAGAGACTGCCATTTGCCGACCCTGTCGAGAAATCCTTAAGCGGAACGAACTGTCTTCTGCTGAAAGAGACTGCCATTCGTTGACCCATCTTAGGAAAAAGTGAGCAAACTGTCTTCTAATGGAGGAGACTGCCATTTGCTGACTTTAAAATAAGAATTCTTAAACGAACTGTCTTCATGAAGAAGACTGCCATCCGTTATCTCAAAGGGAACAAACTGTCTTCTGCTGAAAGAGACTGCCATTTGCCGACCCTGTCGAGAAATCCTTAAGCGGAACGAACTGTCTTCTGCTGAAAGAGACTGCCATTCGTTGACCCATCTTAGGAAAAAGTGAGCAAACTGTCTTCTAATGGAGGAGACTGCCATTTGTTGACTTTAAAATAAGAATTCTTAAACGAACTGTCTTCATGAAAAAGACTGCCATCCGTTATCTCAAAGGGAACAAACTGTCTTCTGCTGAAAGAGACTGCCATTTGCCGACCCTGTCGAGAAATCCTTAAGCGGAACGAACTGTCTTCTGCTGAAAGAGACTGCCATTCGTTGAGCTTCTTCCTTTTGGAATCAAGAAGTTCATAAAGTACGAGAGATCATCACTTGATTTGAAGATAAGATTGATATGTGGAGACGCACAAACTTGCTCAAATAAAGAGGCTTCAATTTGTTGTCAACCAAAACATGATGGGGATAACACAAGTTGCTCAAAGTCAAAACCTGCCCCTTGCTTTCAAGCACAAATTCCAAGGGAGTGCAATAACATCACTGCTGGAAAATAAATATTTCGATATCTGATAGGAACATCAATCACAAACAAGTTCTCCATTATAGAGGAAAGCATAATCCTCAAGAGGTGCAAAATAAATGCCTTCTCAATCTAGGTTTCCCAGCCTAGAGAGGTTCAAAATAGTATTGTAAGAGACCAAAGTTCAACTCCAAGAACAAGCTGGATAGAAACGGTCAAACAAAGCTTTGCCCCTTGAGGAATAAACTCAACTGGGGATTAATTCCATCCTGACAAATGAGCTGAGGAGGAACACTGAAGAAAAATTTTTCCACGAAGAACAAACTCAGTGGGGATTATCAATTTCTGCGAGGAATTTACAGATAATCTTCTACTTATCAAAAAGGTTGGACAACACATCAAGCTCTATTATGGGAAATCAGAGAAAATTTCTTTGGAGAAAATCACCATTCCGAACTTGCAGAAGAACTAAGAAGTTAACATCAAAGCAACCAAGTTAACATGCGGGGGATTTTAGTTCAAAACTCAACACAAAGTGAGAAAGAAAACCCAACAGTCAACCGTTGTCTCAAAACTTCTTGGTAGAGAGTGACATACTCTGGATTGGTCATGGCAACGACCTTTGTACTTCAAGCTAATGAGGTGATCAAGGTAACTTCTGATTCACAACTTGCCCCAGACTACGTGGTCTATGAAAGGAAACTACCTCAAAAAGGTTCATAGAGATCCTTGGCATCATGAAGACTTGGAATAATCTGCCCCGGATCAACAGAATTTTTTGAGAGATTTGTCAAATCTTGACGTAACTGCCCCAGATTGACTAAACTTGGCACATTCTTTTACTCGACAAAGTCTTCGAGATTTGCCCCATGATGGTAATCAAACTTGCAGAAGCATTATACTGGGAAAACAACATGCCCCTGGCAATGTTTTAGTTTTCTACTGATGATCCGATGTAAACTTCCTGGATGTCAAACAAATGTTTACAATCAGAAAAATGTTTATTCTGAGAATGATAATGAAAATGCAACAATTATGTAAGTCTTGAAGTTTCGAAAAGATGTCGCATAACTTTGTGAATGAATCACTAGTTAAGAGATGACATTGATTTTTTGTATGCATATGATACCAACACAAGTTTTCAGCATAACCGATAGGAGTCAGGAACGCTTTCTTGTTTAAGTATGCTTTCGAAATAAACCCTGCTTCAATTAGGACTTTTGAGGGTTGTAACGTGGCCTGGTTCACGGTTTTCAGAAAAAAAGATTTTTAGGCTCAAAGTTTATTTAGCCCACCCCATCTTCGTGATGTTCTCCAGTCCTATGTTCAGTTAACTTAACACAAGTATTCATCTCTCAAAAGGATTTTGTGCCATTAAGGACCTGATGAAGGTTTGTTGGAGTAGCAGTCACCCTTTTGTCTTCATTTTTGTATTCACACAGATTTGTTCATTGTTGAGGACTTTTGCTTTGTAGTCCTTTCTTTTCACTTTTCACTCTTTTCTTTTTTTTTTTTTTTCATTTATTTCCCTAACTTTTGCCTGGACTAATTCTTTTGAATCGGTCGTCCAGCGGGATGCTCTAACTTTTGCCTAAGTCATTTCTTTTCAAGTTTTTGACTTAGCGAGCTTTTTCTTCTTCTTTCTTTCTTTTTTTTTTTCATTTTTTTGATTTGAACAAATCGTGTGACATTGACTTTGTCTTGACTTGTTGAGAGGGTTGTGACTGCCTCGTTTCTTGGCGGATGAAGGATAACCATTGTGGTTTCACATTTTCCAGCCTTTTGATGCGCGGGGAATAACCATTGTGGTTTCCCATGATCCATACTTTGATGTGGATATGACGTGCTTGACCTTTGGATGCACAATCCTTTTTGAAATATGAACACTCGGTCCAATTAACTGAAGACTACCCTGCCCCAGGTTAAAAATTAGGGTTTTTCGTTTAGAAAAGAAAATCCTACTTCAAGGCTCAAAGGGGTTAACAAGGGATTATCTTCCTTATATCTCCGGTGTTTGGGAATTTGAAACAATGCCTGTACATCATCAACAGGATTTTATTCAAAAGCATACGACCAGAAATTTTGCGTTTTCATATCATCATCCTCCCTCCAATCTTTGCATAAGCAAGAGTTTGGCAAAAGCAATTGGCATCATAATGCATAAAAACAAATAAACATGAGTGAAACGAATGGATTACTTCAAGACAAACATTATCATTGCATTAGCATTAACATTCAAAAATAAACAAGTTTCTACATGCAAACAATGCATTGAAAAACAAGAAATATTACAAATGGAAATCAATAAGAATACTAAAAACTGAGAAAAACTCTCTCCATCTGGGCATATGATGAACGAAACATCTTTCGAGCTTCAAGCTACCATCAATAGTGATTCAATCATGCTTTGGCGAAGAATTGGCTTGAACATCATAACCAACATCTTGGAAAGTCAAAATACCAGCATGGATTAATCTTTGAACTTCATTTTTTAGAGGCCAACAATTCTCTAAGTCATGTCCAGGAGTATTCTGATGAAAAGCACAAGTGACATTAGCATTGTACCACCAAGGAATCTTCTCTAGAATTGGAGGTGGTGACCTTGTCTAAACCAAATTCTTATGAACTAGAGCAGGAAACAATTCTGTGTAAGTCATGGGGATAGGATCAAAATTCCCCTTTTGAGGTTGATTTTGCTCGTTTGGTGGAGGAGCTTGTTGACGTGTGCTCTGCTGATAATCTGGAATTGCATGAATTGAATTGGATACAGGAATGACATAGGAAACATTCTGATGTTGATGATGATTGTTTCCTCCCCTGATTATCTTCTTTGAAAAGTCATTACCAAACTTCTTCACAATACCAGCTGAGTTACCTTCTTCAAACAAACATTCCTTTCGGACATCCTTTTCTAGAAGCGCTTTCATATCCACCTCTCTGTGGAAGTCAGCAGGTGTACTGACTACCGTCCCCTTGGGAAAGAACGAGTTCAGAGTTTCAAGAAAGACCTTTGCCATCCTTTCTTCCATCATAGGAGGATTGACTTGGGCAGCAACTAGAGCCTCAACTAGAGTAGTCAGATGCTCCATACCAGCCTTCAAAGTAACCACCTCTTCACGGAACTCAAGAATCTCTTGTTTGATGCTTTCCATTTCTTCTTAGCACGAGCGTTGTACTGATGATACCAGGAGAAAGGAAATAAGGCTCTGGAAAACTTCTTTAGAAAGTAGGACCAAATGCAGAATGATGCATGAAATGCAATAATTTGTTTTTTTGTTTTTTATTTTTGAGTTTCAAGGAAATTAAGATATTAACTTGTAAACACTCAAACATTGGACTAAAGCTTTGATTAAGTTATCATCAAAATCAATCATCCATTTTGGTGGATTAGAGTTTTCACCCCATCGACACCCAAGATCCATTGAGTTTGATGAAACTTATGATGTTTACAAGAAAAGACCTCTAAGTTCCTTGAAAATCAAAAGAAAAAGAGTTTTCATGGATGCATGAATGCATGGTTTATGCACCAACCACAACCAAGAGTACGCAAGGTCACATAAGATCATAGTTCAAAGGTTCGACGTCACGAGCATGGAGCCATGGGTCCAACCATCCCAAAAGGTATGATCTAAGGAATTTTGTACCTGCCGATCGGGTTCTACAAAGGTTCCCAGAGTTTTCAATCTTCTATCGGATATTACCGGCACGCACAATTGCTCATGGGCGCCAATAATATGCCTAAAAAGACCTCGTCTGAGCGTAGTATCGCATGACAACAAGCTCAAATTGGTACTTGATCTTGTTTCTGCACTACATCCTAAAAAGGCTTAGATGTGTTAAAAAGGTTCTAGGCCATTCAGCTTCTACGGACACTCACTATTGAAAGTAATAGCGTTATCACGATGGTTCGTAACAACCTCTACTACCTTCCATGAGGCCTCCACTGATTGGGGTTCCACCATATGACGCTCATGGTAAGGATTGCTCCTGACATGCGACTATTGGTCTTACCACCTCCTATCTCAAGTTACTCACCAAAGTCCGGGTTAGAACTTTATCTCATCACAGAGGAACCATCGAGCACCAAAAAAGAAAAAAAAGAAAATAAACAAACAAAGCACACAGCAATATATACAGATAAAAACACACAGATAAACAAAAATAGGCTTAACACACTTAAAACCGGTTCCCCAGTGAAGTCGCCATTTTTCTGTAGCGGGGAAAATCTGATATCGAAGCCATGGGATTGACTCGAATCAATATTCCGTTTTGAAATCGCCACCGCGCTTTATTTTTTCAAAGGAAAAGGGAAAAGAACGGAAAAACCCAAGGTTTTGTTTTTAAAAAAAACAAGAAAGAGATCTCAGGTACGGGTGTTGATTATATGAGGGGAAGGTTTAAAGCACCCCTCATATCCGTGGTACTCCACGGGAACCTTTTTGAAAATCTGTGTTGTGTGTGTGCTAAAAAACGGTTTGTTTTATTTTCAAAATAAGCTCGGCAAAGCGTTAAGCTTTGGGCCTACATACCTCCTCGGTGCAATGGAGAAGTCAGAGCTAATGTAGTTCCGCTTTTGGGAAAAACGTTTTTAAAACGAATAAACACTTTGTTGTCGTTAGAGAGAAATACTCAGCCATTGATCTTGAGCATGAGAACAAACAAGTTCTTTGCATCGCAAATGAAAGAAGGGCTCCAACTCGGATAAAATCAACGAGTATGCCACTAGCTCTCTCACGCGGAAAAGATCTCGTTATTATCAATCAATTTCAAAATCGTGGGGTATAACCACTCGTTTCGACAATTAACGGTGCCTAAACTTTTAAGAAAAGCCACTAAGGGCGAAAGATATTTTTAAGAAAAAAGTTTTGAAAAGGTTTGCAAACATAAGAATGTTTTGGAAAAAGAGAGAAGATTTTGAAAATTTAAGAATGGGAGGAGATGAAGAGGCTAACCTAATGCATAAAATAAAAGCTAAGGAAAGAAACGGTCTAACCGAATAAGAAGCCAACACTTGACATTAAGAGCCAAGGTAGTTTTCCCATCCTTTGGATTTATCAATACCAACACATTAACACTTGGGGATCCAGATGAACTTATTGTCTTAGCACCATTTTTCATTAAGCACATTAAGATTCTGACGAAAATTGGGCAGAGTAACGGCTGTTTTCGGGTAAAATCCTTATGTCAATGCCTTGGAATTAACCATCAAGGGCTTTCAAGGAAATACCTGCACACATAAACATACAACAGAACAATGCCAGACAGACAGAACAATCACAGGATAGTAACAGAATGAGTCCAAAGGTACTAGGTCCATAAGTCCGAATCTCCAAAGCGCTAGGGATAGTAACCGATAGTCCAAAGAGAACCTTATGTATTTTTTAGATTTTCGATTGTTTATTAGTGTTTTAGCGAAAAAGGTAAAGTATGGTCCAAGTGGACAAAAGAAAAATAACGGAAGCATAAACATATGTCCAAGTGGACAAAGAGAAAATGACAGAAGGTAAATATGATGAAATGATAAAGTAAAGCGATAAAGCGAGAAATATAAAGAGCGGTAATATAAAGAGCGGTATAGTAAAGGTGCGGAAATTAAAGTTAGTTGTTAAATGTTAAAGATAACCATCTTGAAACTTGTCAAGTATGTTATCAAAATTAGTAGGAGATCGATGGTGAGTGAATGATGTACTCGGATTTAAATTCAATGGGGTTTATCAGAAGCTTGATAAAATCATAGCGACTACACGATAAAAACCTCCACAAGTCTTAAATCAACCGCATACAATTCTCTTCCATATTTGATCTTTTTTATTCGGGACACGAAATATTGCGCTATGTTAAGCAGATCGCCAAGTGATTTATGTAGAAATCACCCTACAACGAGGCCGGTCAAAACTTTATGTGCTAATGCATGCGAGAAGAACAATATGTAGATCGTTTTCCGAAAGCAATACCGCACGAAAAGAAAAAATGGTGAGTGATCTAGTCTTTACCAAGAATCCATAAGAATTCTCAAGGCATTAAGACTTTCATCGACCAAAATAAAAAGAAATAAAAGATGGAACCTCATTAAAGGCTCCTTTCATCCATAATTTCAATCACATAATTTTGCGGATTTGGATTCTCATCCTATCGACGCCCTAAGTCCATTGAAATTAGAGAGAAATTAGGCCTCTAGCTTGTGATTCAAAGCAAATATCAAAAGAATGGAGTAGAAGATGAGTTAGAACCAAAAACAAGTCAAAAACCACAAAAAATCAGCATTCTGCCCAGTGTAAATCGATTTGCACAGAGTGTAAATCGATTTGCACAACTCTGTTTTCAAAATCTGCGCAGTTTTCAGTTGTGTAAATCGATTTGCACAAGATGTAAATCGATTTGCACAACACAGTTTTCAAAAAAACAGCAAATAAAGAGAAGAAAACTTGTTTAAACATAAAACCAAACACCTTGTGATCTTGGATCAATTTGTGCACGAAAATGTATAAATTAAGCAAGCAAATCTCATCAATGTAGCACCAAAGGTGCATCAATCATAAACTACAAAGGATCACATCTTGAATCATGTAAAGGATCAAGAATTTTACCAAATCTTCACAAACTTTGAATCTTCTTCAAGAATACACAACCACAAGCCTTGATCTCTCACAATTGATGCAAAAACTAGTGTTTATGTTGAGGTTTAGCTCTAAATTAGTGAGGTTCAAGATGTGACTCACTAATTTGTGTGGAAGAGAAAGAGCTTTGAGTGATGGGTTTGGAAGAGGTGAGGAGAGAATTTGCAATAAGTTTCTTGGCTATCAAAGCTTGAAAAATGAAGAGGGGAGTGTCTCAATTTATAGCACTTAGGCTTGGGAAATTTTGTGGCTTGGAGTTAGGATTGGAAAATAGAATTAGGCTTGGAAAAGTGATTTGGAGCCAAAAATGAAATCCAATGGTCTTGATGCAATCACATGAGGGTACATGATTAGATGATGTAGGAAATCAAATGTGAGAACCAAGTCATGCTTCCCATGCTTGCAAATGATGTCAACACTTCAAAAAGCTGAAATTTGCCTTCATTTTCCAAATTCGTGCTGGTGCAATCGATTTGCACCTTATGCAAATCTATTTACATGGCTGAAAAAGGCAAAATCTGGGGCAAAAACAGTTATGCAAATCGATTGCTGTCTTATGCAAATCGATTTGCACTGATGGCAGAAGCAAATCTGGTGCAGAAACAGTTGTGTAAATCGATTTACACCTTATGCAAATCGATTTGCACAGTGAAAATGTTGAAAAATGCTCCTTTGATGGGTATTTTGACTTGGTACCTACAAAACACAAACATACAAGAGCACAAGGCAATATTTTTGGTATTTTGGTTAGTAAAGGAATATATACAAACTAAAACATGGGTGCTCGATGATTCCTTTGCAGATGAATTGAGCACAGCATTGCAAGTAGAGGTCTAGGTTAAAACTTCTTGATTGATGATTGGTATGCAAATGATGTGTAATCTTAGGGTCAAAAATTGGGGTATGACAGCTTGATTCTGATGTAGAGCATCCAAAGTGTTCATCAGAGCTGAGAGTTCACCAGAAGAAGAAGCGCCAGAGCTTCTGCCAACAGGGACATCAATCTCAGCAGGGCGATCTTCTGGAAGGTCTTCAGCTTCTGCACCTTCCATCTCAACATTTGAGTCTGACTCAGAAGCAGCCTCAGCATATTCTGGTTCAGACAACTCAGAAGCTCCAACTTCCAACGCCTGAAGAATAGCTGCTAGGTTTGTTGGAGGAGTTGGACCAGCAACTTCTGCAGGATAAACCACTTCTGGAAAGACCATGTGAGGAGCGCTTTCAGAAGGGTTCATTCTGAACCAATTAAACAACCATTGAAAATCTCCAGTCAGCACTGGATTCCTTGGTCTCCATACCACGATGTCTCTGCAGGGATTTCCTTCTTCCATCTCATCTGCAGGTATCCTCTCTTCAAGAACTCTTCTGTTCCTAATGAGATGGTGATAGCTGCTTTCACCAGCTTCCAAAAGAAGACCACGAGCACCAGGTGCTTCAGTCATGATCCTTCTCTGGACATCCATAGCCCTAACCAGAAAATCCTGGCAAAAGGCTTCCCAGAGGTTGCAGGTAGCAGGCTCATCCAGATGGTTAAGGTGTGCAGCACCCAGAATCTCCAACCAGCTATTTACATCTGAGTGTAAAAGCTCTAGATAGGTATGAGTGGTAGGTGTTGGAGGGTTGACTGTGAATCTGGAATCAGGATACACACAGCTGTAGGGGTTAGGTGTTCTTGTGGGAAAAGGGTGTGAGAGAGATAAGGAGATATCTGTGAGATGGGTTGAGGGGGAAGAGATATCAGACGGTGATGATGGTGATTGCAGAGAGATGAATGAAGAGGAAGAGGTGGTGGAGGTCTGTGAAGAGGGAGGTGATAGAGGGATACCTTCAAGGAGTTTAAACACACGTCTATAGTAGTTTCCAGACATCATAGCTTCAAAAGGATTCACCTTGAGAGGGTCGTAGGTGATCCTTATCCTCTTTGGTTTGTTTTCAGATTCTTCGATTTCCTTTCTCTTTTGTTTGCGATCAGTTGCTTGATTTGATGAGCTTGACGAAGGATTCATGGCGAAGTTGCAGATAGTGAAAACCGCTAGGGTTTATGATATGAATGCAGAGAGAGAGAGAGAGAGAGCAAAAGATGAAACTGAATGCAAGAGAGAGAAATATAAGAGGGAAAAAGAAATGTTTGAAGAATATAAAAGAAAAGAAATAAAAAGAAATGATGGATAGCACTTAATGTTACGTGACGTGAGGAGACATAATTATGACAAAAGAAGTGATTAGCACAGTTACCTAAGTAAGCGTCCCCTCAACTGCACACATGCTTTTCCAGACATAGTGAATACGTGTTCATTTTCTGGAGAGACTGGTGACAACTATTTTGCTTTAAAAGAGCTTCTGAATCAACATAGATAATGACACATTAGAGATAACAGAATCAGAGATTCTAATTGATTAGTATCAGAACTTCTTATGGCTGCCTAGTCTTAACATATTTCAGAAGATACTCATACAAAGATCTTCTCATCTTCTCATTCTGGGCACAAGTCCATACTGATATTTTTCAGAATGAACTTAAACCTATCTTCAACAAGGGTTTTTGTAAAGATATCAGCCCATTGATGGTCTGTATCCACAAAGTTTAAAGATATAACACCCTTCTGAACATAGTCCCTTATAAAATGATGTTTAATCTCAATATGTTTAGCTTTTGAATGTAAGATAGGATTCTTTGATAAACATATAGCAGAAGTATTATCATAGAAGATAGGAATGTTACTCTCATATATCTGATAATCTTCTAGCTGACTTCTCATCCAGAGCATTTGTGTGCTACAACCAGCAGCAGCAACATATTCTGCTTCTGTTGTTGAGAGGGCAATAGTAGCTTGCTTCTTGCTGTACCATGAGATCAGATGACATCCAAGAAATTGACAACTTCCAGAAGTGCTCTTTCTTTCAATTCTATCTCCAGCATAGTCAGCATCACAGAATCCTACTAAGTTGTATTCTTTGGATCTTCTGTAGACTAAACCAACATTAGTAGTACCTTTCAGATACCTCAGAATTCTCTTAACATCAGTTAAATGAGATTCTCTCGGATCTGATTGGAATCTAGCACACAAGTAAACACTGAAGAGAATGTCAGGTCTAGAAGCATTTAGGTATAGAAGAGATCCGATCATACCTCTGTACAACTTCTGATCTACCTTCTTACTTACCTCATCCTTACCTAGGACACATGTTGGATGCATAGGAGTTTTGGCTTCTTTGCTTTCAGAAAGATTAAACTTCTTCAGAAGTTCTTTCACATAATTCGTTTGATGAACATAGGTTCCATCAGAAGTTTGGTTGATTTGAATCCCAAGGAAATACTTGAGTTCTCCCATCATGCTCATTTCAAATTCAGCCGGCATAGACTCAGCAAACTCCTTTCCAAGTGTAGCATTAGATGTTCCAAAGATGATATCATCAACATATATTTGACAGATTAAAATATCCTTTTTAAATGTTTTACAAAAAAGAGTAGTGTCCACTTTTCCTCTAGTGAAACCATTTTCCAGAAGGAAAGAACTTAAACGTTCATACCAAGCTCTAGGAGCTTGCTTCAATCCGTATAATGATTTCTTTAATTTAAAAACATGATTTAGAGACTTGGAGTCTTCAAAACCAGGAGGTTGATGGACATAAACTTCTTCATCTATATAACCATTTAAGAAGGCACTCTTGACATCCATCTGATAAAGAGTGATGTTGTGTTGAGTGGCAAAAGAAATTAAAAGACGAATAGATTCTAACCTGGCCACTAGTGCAAAGGTTTCTGTGTAGTCAATTCCTTCTTGTTGACTATAGCCCTGAGCAACCAGTCTGGCTTTGTTTCTTACCACTTCTCCCTTCTCGCTTAGCTTGTTTCTGAATACCTATTTAGTGCCGATGATGTTAAATCCTTTTGGTCTAGGAACCAAGTCCCATACATCATTCCTTGTAAACTGATTGAGTTCTTCTTGCATGGCAATTATCCAGTCTGGATCTTCTAGAGCCTGATCAACAGAAGTTGGCTCAATCAAAGAAACAAGACCTAATTGACAGTCTGCATTATTCTTAAGGAATGCCCTTATTCTGATGGGATCGTCTTTCTTCCCAAGGATCACATCTTCTGAATGAGCTGATGCAAGTCTGGGTGATCTTCTGACTGTTGGCTCTTCAGAAATCCTGAGATTCTCTAAAGATGCAGCAACTTGATCTTCTGATCCATTGCTTCTGAGACTGCCAGCTTCTGCAGCTTTGCTTCTTGGTTCTACAGCTTCTGATATATCAATATCTATATCTGCAAAATTCTCAAACTGCTTTGGTTTTTCAAGACCAAGCTTATCATCAAACCTGATATTGATTGATTCTTCTACAATCAATGTTTCAGTATTGTATACTCTGTAGCCTTTAGAGCGTTCAGAATATCCAAGAAGGAAACATTTTTGTGCCTTAGAATCAAACTTACCAAGATGATCTTTAGTATTCAGAATAAAACACACACATCCAAAAGGATGAAAATATGAAATGTTGGGCTTTCTGTTCTTCCACAATTCATAAGGAGTCTTATTTAGAATAGGTCTGATAGAGATTCTATTCTGAATGTAACATGCAGTGTTTATTGCTTCTGCCCAGAAATGCTTAGCCATATTGGTTTCATTGATCATGGTTCTGGCCATTTCTTATAGAGTTCTACAACTCCATTTTGCTGTGGAGTTCTAGGGCAAGAGAAATCATGGGCAATACCATTTTCTTTGAAGAACTCCTCAAAGAATCTGTTCTCAAATTCACCACCATGATCACTTCTAACCTTTATGATTTTGCACTCTTTCTCAGATTGGATCTGAGTGCAGAATTCAAAGAACACTGAATGAGACTCATCCTTGTGTTTTAAGAACTTTACCCATGTCCAACGGCTATAATCATCTACGATGACTAATCCATATTTCTTCCCTCTGACAGATGCTGTTTTGACTGGGCCAAACAGATCAATGTGCAAGAGTCTTAGCGGCCTTGAGGAAGAAACAACATTCTTAGACTTAAATGCAGGTTTGGAGAACTTGCCCTTCTGACATGCTTCACAAAGAGCATCTGATTTGTATTTCAGATTTGGGAGTCCTCTGACCAGATTTAGTTTGTTAATCTGAGAAATCTTTCTCAAACTAGCATGTCCTAATCTTCTGTGCCAGACCCATTGCTCTTCAGAAACAGACATGAGGCATGTCACCTTCTGCTTCTCAAGATCAGAAAGATCAATCTTATAAATGTTGTTCTTTCTCTTGCCTGTAAATAGGATTGAGCCATCCTTCTGACTTACAGCCTTGCAAGACTTTTGATTGAAGATTATATCATAACCATTGTCACTTAATTGACTTATGGACAATAAGTTATGCGTTAATCCTTCTACAAGAAGTACATTAGTTATGGAAGGAGAGTTACCAAGACTTATGGTTCCAGAGCCAATGATTTTGTCCTTCTGATCTCCTCCAAACTTGACTTCTCCACCTGGTTTAAGCACCAGGTCTTGGAATGTAGACCTTCTTCCCGTCATGTGTCGCGAGCACCCAGAGTCCAGGTACCATGACATTTTGCTTTTTGTCCTCTTTGCAGCCAAGGATATCTGCAACAGAAATTATCTTCTCCTTAGGTACCCACAATTTCTTGGGTCCTTTCTTGTTAGTTCTCCTCAAGTTCTGATTGAACTTGGGTTTAGCATAATATTTAACAGGAGGAACAACATGATATTCTTTGGGTTTGTCAGCATGATGTTTCTTTGGATGTGTCACATGCTTCTTGGTGTGAACAGTGTTAAAACTCTATGCATGTGAAGTGAGCCTAATATCATGTGCATGGCCATATTTGAACTGATCATACAATGGCTTGTATGTGATCTTCAGATCATCAATAGGTTCAAATTTCTGTGAGGTATCACCCTCATAGCCAAAGCCAAACCTTCTGTTTCCAGAAACACCATATATCATAGAAGCAAGATGACTTCTGCCAATACTTCTAGATAAGAACTTTCTGAAGCTCGAGTCATATTCTTTCAGAATATGATTGAGACTCGGAATGGATTTTTTTGTTTCAGTTCATAATTTTCCACTTCGAGCTTCTTAGTTTCAAATTCAAACTGCTTCTTCAGCTTTTTGTATTTGATACTAAGATGAGCCTTGAGTTCCAGAAGTTCTGTTAAACTTGAAAATAACTCTTCTCTAGATAGTTCAGAAAATACCTCTTGATAATCTGATTTTGATGTAGATTCTGATCCATCATCTTCTGTAGCCATCAGCGTGAAGTTGGCTTGGTCTCCTTCAGAGTCTGATTCTGATTCTAATTCAGAATCATCCCATGTTACCATAAGACCTTTCTTCATATGAAACCTCTTCTTGGGATTCTCCTTCAGAAGTTTTGGACATTCATTCTTGAAGTGTCCAGGCTCATTGCACTCATAGCAGACAACCTTCTTCTTGTCAGATCTTCTGTCACCAGAAGATTCTCCTCGTTCAAATCTCTTTGAACTTCTGAAGCCTCTGAACTTCCTTTGCTTGCTCTTCCAGAGTTGATTTACCCTTCTGGAGATCATGACAGTTCATCTTCTTCTTCTGATTCTGATTCTTCAGAATCTTCTTCTTTAGCCTGAAAAGCATTAGTGCATTTTTTTAACATTAGATTTTAATGCAATAGACTTACCTTTCTTTTGAGGCTCGTTTGCGTCCAGCTCTATTTCATGGCTTCTCAAGGCACTGATAAGCTCTTCCACAGAAACTTTATTCAGATTCTTTGCAATCTTGAATGCTGTTACCATTGGACCCCATCTTCTGGGTAAGCTTCTGATAATCTTCTTTACATGATCAGCCTTGGTGTAGCCTTTATCCAGAACTGTTAATCCAACAGTTAGCGTTTGAAATCTTGAGAACATCTTCTCAATGTTTTCATCATCCTCCATCTTAAAGGCTTCATATCTCTGGATTAGAGCAAGAGCTTTAGTCTCCTTGACTTGAGCATTTCCCTCATGGGTCATTTTCAATGACTCATATATATCATAGGCCGTTTCCCTGTTAGATATCTTCTCATACTCAGCATGAGAGATAGCATTCAGCAAAACAGTTCTACATTTATGATGATTCTTGAAAAGCTTCTTCTAATCATCATCCATTTCTTGCCTTGTAAGCCTTACGCCACTAGCTTTCACTGGATGTTTGTAACCATCCATCAGAAGATCCCATAGTTCACCATCTAGACCAAGAAAGTAACTTTCTAGTTTATCTTTCCAGTATTCAAAGTTTTCACCATCAAATACTGGTGGTCTAGTATAACCATTGTTACCATTATATTGCTCAGCAGAGCCAGATGTAGATGCAGGTGCATTTGTTGGAATTTCACCAGCCATCTTTTACTGAAGCGTTTTTCTCTTCCTGAATCTTTTCTAAACACGGTTAAGTGCTTGCACCTTAGAAACGGCGCTCTGATGCCAATTGAAGGATAGAAAAACACTTAGAAAGGGGGGGTTTGAATAAGTGTAGTCTAAAAACTTGAACGATAAAAACAAATTGCACAGTTATTTGTATCCTGGTTCGTTGTTAACTAAACTACTCCAGTCCACCCCCTTGGAGTGATTTACCTCACCTGAGGATTTAATCCACTAATCTCAACAGATTACAATGGTTTTCCACTTAGCCCGCGACTAAGTCTTCTAGAGTATCCTGATCACAACCTGATCACTCCAGGAACAATTGCTTAGACACAAGCTAAGACTTTCTAGAGTATCCTGACCACCACGTGATCACTCTAGTTACAACTGCTTAGACATAAGCTAAGACTTCCTAGAGTATCCTGATCACACTTGATCACTCTAGTTACTTAGAAATTAATGTAATCAATTCTAAGAGTATTACAATGCTTCTGAAAAGCTATAATCACAACAGTGATATTTCTCTTAAGGTTTAAGCTTAATCTCACTAATATATTACAACAGCAATGTAGTGAGCTTTGATGAAAATGAAGTTTGTAAGCTTTGATTTGAGCAGCGTTTCAGCAAGTTTGTAATTCACAGAATTCTGTTGAATAGTATATTCAAGGAAAATATTTTTGTATCGTATCCAGAGAGATTGGGTGATATTACCGCCGTTCTATAGTTGTGATCATTTTAAGTTGATAAATAAAAATGGGTTTGGTTTATGTTTGGAATTTATCTCGAATTTTAGAAACAAACTAAGATAGTAAAATATGGTTTTCTCAAATAAAAAGTGCTTTGCCAAGATTAGTGTTCACTATTCCAAACTCATGCATTCCCTCAAACCATGTATATGAATTCTAATTTCATGAATACCATCTAGTATTTCCTCAATATCATTTATTCCTAAATAACATTGTAATAATTGTTAAACAAAACTTTAGGTAATTTCTTCACCTAAACATGCATCTAACCATCATTATCTAGCAATACAAGCGATAAACAATACATAGATCTATTTCTACAATTTATGTATTGTTTGAATAAATCTCTAAAACAATATTTATATTATCTTTTTCAACAATAATATAAATCAAAGATAAGAGTTCAAAACAAGAGATTTATACTATATTCACTCAATAAGAGACTCACATACATGAATATTTAAGAGAGATACATAGAGTTATGAGGAATAGCTACCTCTAATCTTAGCAAAGAAAGTTGTTTAGTTACTCATCACCATGACAGAAATCTTGCAAAGATATGAAATCCCGTTTTTGCCTTCAACCCTATTTTCTCTACTGTTTTTCTGTAATGCAATAATGTACTTTCTAAAATCCCCAAACTAAAGATATATCAAAATTACATTCATTTCCTTTCTAATGAGACAAAAGGAGAAATGATTGCCATCCCCTTTTTGCCACCTAATTGACCAATAGAAGTGAATAGCCCCAAAAAGTGCTCTTTTGTTGTCTACCACGCCACCACTTCACATGCCTCCACAAAAGTCAGAATCTTCACTTAAACACGCTGGCAGGATTCGCTCAGTTCGCGGCGCCAACAGGAGGACGCGGCGCCAACTGAGCTGACTTGGACATCTCTGATTTTGACTCAGTTCGCGGCGCCAACAAGAGGACGCGGCGCGAACTGGCTTGATGATGACTTCTTCCTTGGTTACTTGGCAGCTTCCTTGTGTTATCTCAGCTTGTATCCTCTTTGATCAATTCATGATGTAAATTTCTACAAAACTTGCAATTAAAATTGATTAAAGGGACCAATAAAAGGATATGAAATACACTACAATTTGGTCCCTAACAACTCTCCCCAACTTGCCATTTTGTTTGTCCCTAAACAAAAATTCTCAACAAAGAACACAAAGGAAGACAAGAGAATGATTCACAAAATTTCAAGCAATTGGGTGGTTCAAAAGCATAAGGCTCGTTTGTGGTACACCTACCTCAATACTAGAGCAAGACAACAATGGTCAATGGTTGTGCACAAAAATACATATCAAAAAGTTCCAAAAAGTGCATGTCAAGTTTGAATCATTCCTACACACAATTTGAGTATAATGAGATTATGAAGGTTCCTTTCACTCACCCGAACAATTAAATCAACAACACTTAAATTATGCATTCATCAAGACAAACACCAATTATGTGAACAAAATGAGAATAAAAAAGGGTCTTTCAAGGGTTGTAGTGGGGCTTGGTTTACAAGGAAGGGATAAAATCGAAGGAAATCGAACAAAAGTTCCTAAGGGAGCATTTCTCCAAATTCACTCAATAAACTTCTTCAAACCCAAATTTTCTTTTCTTCACATTCCACAACCGGGAGCTTTTTCTTACTTGACAATTATAAGTGTTGAGTCTTTTCTATTTCTTTGGCTCCAATTTTTTCAAAAATATGCACTTGTCCTATTTCAACAAGAGATATTAATTTTCTTTTATTGACCCACTCTTTATTATTCACAACACTAATGGTTCTCCCCAACTTTATTCTTTTCATACCAACTTGATAACAAAAATGCTCCCAAAGGAAAATAATTTGCAACCAAAATGGTTAAGGGTTTACACACAACAAAAGAGTAGGATTCATTAATTCAACAATTAAGCAATAATGACTTGAAATGAATCCTAAAAAGCTCAAAGGGGGAAAACAAGGGATGTTCCTCACAAGGTTGATTGATTTGCTATTTTTGGCCAAGTGGTTTCTCTCATTTCAATAATGCCTTAATCATTTTCTCAAATGTTCACAACAAGGATCAATGCATGATTAAACATAATAAAAATGTGTCAAAATAATGTTCGGTCTCCCGCATTTGGTGTACATTGGAAGGCTACCTCACACATGGTTAAGTTCTAAATGATTCAAAGAGACATGTAATTCCAAGAACTTATGCTACCAACTTTTGCACAAACCATCAAATAATTATTGTAAAGTCTAGTGAGCGGTAAAAGTGTACCTTGAATTTGCCGCATACCATTCTTATCATCACCACCCCACTTGCTTCTTTTGGATCCTCATTCACATGCCCCTTTGTGGGGGGTGCTTCCCTTTGTTTCTTCATTCTCATGAAAAATCACAATAAAAAAAAAATTCTTTTAGCAAGTAAGGTGACCAAGTTATTGCAACATCAGTCATGATTCATCACCCACACAAAAGCAAAATGAAATATGTCTTCAAAAGTCAAACAACTTAAAAAGTACACAAACCAAATTTTAACAAAAAGTACTTAAATGGAAATGTTAGGATTTAAACTTGCTGAAAATTAAATCCTAAACTACAACTATCAAGCTTCATCTTCAAACGTCTTCATCATCACCACCTCCGACCGGTCCAATGGTGTCTTCCATCTCGGTATCCACATTCGCGGTTCCACTTCCGCTTGCATGGCCACTGCCTCCAGCACTCCCCATAAAAGCTGGCCTGCCCACAGGCCAATTAGAATAGGAAAAGTAGTCCTCCTGGGACGGGAAAGTGCGAGCTTCCGGAGCCAAGAAGGTGTTCTGGAATTGTTGTTGCATGGCATCAAACAGAAACGTTTGAGACCTCCTCGAAGCCTCAAAGTTCTCACAGCAATAGGTGGCAAACTCCATTTGGATGAATGCAGGAGTGCGGCGCGATCGCGGACGGGAAGAAGAAGTACCAGCACCCCCATCAACCTTGGTTGTTGACTCACAGAACCTGTCAACAAAATAATCATTAATCACAGAAGTAATAGAAAAACGGACTTCGTCCGGAATAAGTACCCCCGCTTCCTCACACAGCCCCATTATCAACCCGGGGTAAGAGAGATTTCCGGCTTTTCCCCCATGAATCGTCCCGCTTGTAGCAATTTTTCGGAGCTCCATAGATATGACAGCAGCTATATCCACTGTTTTGCCATCTAAAATGCAAGCCAATAGGCAGCCCACCTCCAGTGGAATAGTGGTGGTGTGAGAGCGTGGTCGGATGTTGTTCAACAAAACCACGAGAGCGGCACGTGCCAACACAGTTAGATTCTTTCTCATCCAATGCTTAGGAAACCCCTGCTCATTCAACTCATAACTCTTTCCTGGTTCACAAAGTTTGGAGTTAGCCCAATTATAGTCCCACTCTGTCTCTCCATTTCGGGATTGGAAAGCACAAGTCACACCTTCCTCTAAAGTCAAAGGGTTGTTCAAATAAGCATTGATTGCATCACGATTAAAGTTGATATTCTTGCCCCTTACTTTTGTCCGGTAATGATATGCTCTACCTTCCACGGTTTGTATGGCATTGGAATAGAATTCCCGCACAATGTCGTAGTTGATATCACGCATTGGTTCACATAGCACTTGCCACTTCCGACCTTCGATAATTTCCATGATTTTACCGTACTTTCCAGTCGGGGAAAACCTTACTACCCTCTCCGGCACAATGGTACGGTCAATAAGTTCATTGTATCTTTCCTTGCAAGCACTGCTTATGAACTTGCTCATGGCGCGAGTTTGTCTAGGAGGTCTTGAGGCGGTGGTTTTGACACGCTTAGACATCTTCACAAAGAACAACCAAGAACAACACAACAATGTACCACCATCAGTATCAGGGAACCAAAACAGATGCTGGATTTCTCTGGGTTCGCGGCGCGAATAGCAGGACGCGGCGCCAACAGAGCGCAACCCAGAAAAAAAAACAGTCTGTGAACAACAGGGTAACCCTAAGTTTGAAATTTTTTTACATTCTAGTACAGCCATTCAAAACCCATTGATACTACCACACAAAATTTGAAAAACATCAATCCCTAACAAGAATTTTTAACACATGCAATATGGAGAGGTTTCCCTCTTCTAACCCTAGATTAACATTGAAAAAGGAAGGGAGAAAAGGGAAGAAGATAGGACATTAGATTGCATACCTTGATTGAGAGTGTTAGGAATTGATAGTGATGATTAGGGATGGAGTGATGTGTGAGTGTGGGTGAGAAGTGAGTGGTTAGGGTTTAGTGAACAAGTATGGGAGAGAGCAAAAAGAGTAGAGAAAAGTAAAGAAGTGAAGTAACTCTGGACTTTAATAACTTAGAAGAATTTTGAAAACTCGTGAGGAGGCGGCGCGAACCTACCTACGGTAGCATCCAAAAGTGTCTTGTGCACCGGTTGAAGCCCATTGCGGAAGATGTGAATTTGTGTGAGATCATCAAAACCATGACCCTTGCATTTTCTAAGCATGGATTTGAATCTTTCCCAAGCCTCATTTAAAGATTCGTTGCCTCCTTGAGTGAAAACCGCAATTGCCGTTTTGGCTTCCATGAATCGGGATTGAGGAAAAAATCTCTCTAAAAATTTCTCTTCCAATAGATTCCAATCCGTCATCACGTTTGGTGGTTGATCAAGATACCATTCCTTGGATTTCCCCACTAATGAATGTGGAAATAGCCTCTTGAACAATGATTCTTCATTTGCCGCATCAACTCCCGTTGAACTCGCAATCTCATAAAACTTGGTGAGATGTGCGAAAGGGTCTTCATGATCCATTCCGGTGAATGGACTTGCATAAACAAGTTGAAGGATTCCGGTCTTCATCTCCGTATTTGCCCCACCTTGAGCATTGCGTGCAAATTGAGCGGTACGTCTTGGACTATTGTCGGACATTTCGGTTGGAACAACACCCGCCATGTCTCCTTCAAAGGTGTCTACAACTACTTCTTCAATTTGATTGTTAGAAGAAGTAGATGCCTCCTCTTTTTGTCTCTTCTCTTGGGCTAACTTTCTTCTTCTTCATGTCTTGCTATTGAGCCTTCGGAGTGTTCTTTCAATTTCGGGATCGAAATGAAATTGCTCTTCGGTAGCTTTTTCTCGCATGCACAAGAATCTACAAAACTAGCAAACCAAGTGAAATGCAAAAGAGTTAAGAATAAAGTAACAACTTAAAACAATGAACTATTGCAATGCTTGCAATATCAAACGCCAATCCCCGGCAACGGCGCCAATTTGTTGAATAGTATATTCAAGGCAAATATTTTTGTATCGTATCCACAAAGATTGGGTGATATTACCGCCGTTCTATAGTTGTGATCATTTTAAGTTGATAAATAAAAATGGGTTTGGTTTATGTTTGGAATTTATCTCGAATTTTAGAAACAAACTAAGATAGTAAAATATGGTTTTCTCAAATAAAAAGTGCTTTGCCAAGATTAGTGTTCACTATTCCAAACTCATGCATTCCCTCAAACCATGTATATGAATTCTAATTTCATGAATACCATCTAGTATTGCCTCAATATCATTTATTCCTAAATAACATTGTAATAATTGTTAAACAAAACTTTAGGTAATTTCTTCACCTAAACATGCATCTAACCATCATTATCTAGCAATACAAGCGATAAACAATACATAGATCTATTTCTACAATTTATGTATTGTTTGAATAAATCTCTAAAACAATATTATATTATCTTTTTCAACAATAATATAAATCAAAGATAAGAGTTCAAAACAAGAGATTTATACTATATTCACTCAATAAGAGACTCACATACATGAATATTTAAGAGAGATACATAGAGTTATGAGGAATAGCTACCTCTAATCTTAGCAAAGAAAGTTGTTTAGCTACTCATCACCATGATAGAAATCTTGCCAAGATATGAAATCCCGTTTTTGCCTTCAACCCTATTTTCTCTACTGTTTTTCTGTAATGCAATAATGTACTCTCTAAAATCCCCAAACTAAAGATATATCAAAATTACATTCATTTCCTTTCTAATGAGACAAAAGGAGAAATGATTGCCATCCTCTTTTTGCCACCTAATTGACCAATAGAAGTGAATAGCCCCAAAAAGTGCTCTTTTGTTGTCTACCACGCCACCACTTCACATGCCTCCACAAAAGTGAGAATCTTCACTTAAACACGCTGGCAGGATTCGCTCAGTTCGCGGCGCCAACAGGAGGACGCGGCGCCAACTGAGCTGACTTGGACATCTCTGATTTTGACTCAGTTCGCGGCGCCAACAAGAGGACGCGGCGCGAACTGGCTTGATGATGACTTCTTCCTTGGTTACTTGGCAGCTTCCTTGTGTTATCTCAGCTTGTATCCTCTTTGATCAATTCATGATGTAAATTTCTACAAAACTAGCAATGAAAGTGAAATATCTACTCAAATCACATAACAACGAGAATAATTTCATTTTTGCAACTTGTGTGAGTAAAGCGTGTGATTTGCAATTAAAATTGATTAAAGGGACCAATAAAAGGATATGAAATACACTACAATTTGGTACCTAACAAATTCGTCAGAATCGGTAACCTTGCTTCTCATCAGAACTTCATATTTATAGGCACTTGAGAAGATGACCGTTGGGAGCATTTAATGCTTTGCGTATTCCGTACGGCATTGCATTTAATGTTTCACTCTTTTGTCAACTACCTCGAGCCTTGTTTACGTTGTGTCTACTGACGTTGCCTTTAATAGCTTCTAATGTTCCTTTTGTCAGTCAGCGTAGCCTGCCATCTTGTACTTGCTTCTGATCTGATGTTTGTGTATACAACGTTTGAATATCATCAGAGTCAAACAGCTTGGTGCAGAGCATCTTCTTGTCTTCTGACCTTGAAGAGCTTCTGAGCGTGATACCATGAGAACTTCAGTGCTTCTGCTTCTGATCTCAAGTTCTTCTGATGCTTCCATAGACCCATGTTCTGATTCTGCTTGACCATCTTCTGATGTCTTGCCAGACCATGTTCTGATGTTGCATGCTGAACCTTCTGAGTCAAAGCTTCTGAGCGCTGATTTGTGCATACTCTTTATATATTTCCCGAAAGGGAAATTGCAGTGTATTAGAGTACCACATTATCTCATCCAAAATTCATATCCTTGTTATCATCAAAACTAAGAATATTGATCAGAACAAATCTTGTTCTAACAATGAAAACATCACAACTTCTTACAAAACAAGCAAGAATAGAAAACATGGAAAGGATGAACAAGATGAACAAGAACAAGACTATAAGAATCAAACATCCAAGATAAATTAGATTCACCCCCTTACTTTTGTTTGATTCTTCATCTTCTCCAAAATCCCCTTCTTCACTTTCTCTCCATCTTTGCTCTTCTTCTTTCTCTCTTCCCTTTCTTTCTCTTCTTTTTCTTTCCATCCTTTTTCCTTTCTCACAAATATCTCTTTCTTATAAAGAAAATATATACCCCGCAGAAATGACCAAAATGCCCCTACGCTCAAATATCGTTCAAACGCCCCAAAATGCGGAATATTACCTTACTAATATTTCTAGTACCAAAAATATGAAAACCTTCAATTAAATATTAGTCCGCCATCCCGAACTAATACCGATTGAAACGACTCCAAAAACGGTAAAATTCCAATAATTGTCACAAACGTCCAAATTAAGCATATACTTATTTTTCCGGGCGTTACATTGATGAAATGGTAGGCCTATGGCCAATGTTGAATAAGTTGACTTGTCCCGATTTATGGACATGCTTGAGCTGTAGGTTGTATGACTAGTGTTGATCTATGTTGATGCCATTGATGCATATTATGAGTTGTTGTTTGTTGTGTGTTGTTGTTGTCGTTGCGCTGTTGTGAATTTGTTGTTGAAGTTGATAATCTCATTGTTAAGTTATGTGTTAGCCTTTGGCTAAAGTTGAACGGTGTGATTGTTTATATGTGACCGTTGTTGTGTTGTTATGTCGTTGTTTCGTTATCGAGTTATGGTCGTTGTATGTTGTCGCATAGCATAACATTAATGTTGGCCTGGTTTGGAAATGTTCTAAGTTGGAGATAATACTCAATAAAGTTGGCCTGGATTGGCACATTCTAAGTTGAAGGCTTTGCCTTATGCCTCGGAATTACTGGCAATGTTCTAAGTTGGGAGTTTACTCCAAATGGTACCACGGGCATTTGCATAGTTTGAGTTGCATAATGAGTCACATATCGAGTTGTTATGTTGATGAATGATTGTTTTGTTAAGTTGATTATGTTGTTCTCTACGTTGGATTAAGTTGATTATGCTGTTGTTTAAGTTGGATTCGTGGTTGTGAATTCATTGTTATGTTTTGTTGATGTTTGTCGTGATGATAGTTACATTGATTCTCGTTGTGATTATGAAGGAAATGTTGTAGTTCTAGATGACTTAGTTGTGAATTTGAATATGTTATTATGATTGATTATTAACATTGTTGTTGTGATGCAAGTTGCTTTGAGATGAGAAGTGGTGAATAGTGTGTATGATCTTATGTTCGCTATAAGTATTATCATAACATTCTTTTATATTGTTTTATATCTCACACCTTTTGCTGATGTTTCCCCTACCATGGGAAATGGGCTTGTACTCAAGTATAGTTGTGGAAGTTTGTAGCTTCATCGAGTCTAGTTGGTGTGTCGCTCTGATTCGTAGCACTGGGGGGGTGTTTATTTTGTTGTTTCATGTAGTTAATATATAAGTTGTTGAAATTTATGTTGAATAATGAGAAGTACCATGATGTTTTAAAGTTGTTTTCTATTGAATAAAGATTATTTGTTTATAAAGTCGAATGTTATGATTTCGCTGTATATTAAATAAAAGTTGGTTTGTTCTTAGAGCTAATATAAGTCGTTTATGGTCCCCTGAGGTTGAAGTGTTGCGTATCTAATTATGTGTTCTTTATATGAAGTAAATGTGATATCCCAAATGCTTGTTGGTAGTTTTTAAAATACTCTTATTTCTGCATTATAATTTCGGGTAGAATTTAGGGTGTTACAGGTGCTCCATGAAAATTACCCTTGACTGTCGAGCTGCTCGACGTTAAACAAAGAGCATGTTGGGAGGCACCCCGACATTGTAAGTATTTAATGTTTTTCATTGTTCAGTAGGTTAGGAATTTGTTGGGGAAAAGTTGGAGATTTGAGGGCTGCAGCAGAAGCAGATTCTGTTTTCTTGTATTATGTTAATTTGTGTACTTTAGATTATAGGATTAATGTTTATGCATGTGGTAGACTATGTTACTATGTGAAGTAGAACTATATTTGTGAACAGATTTTGTGATGTATAGAGACTTTGAAGTCTTTAGCAAGACTTCATGATAATAATTTGCATTTTAGAGTTTTGTTTTGAAAGAAGTTGTGTAGTAATCATCATTATCTCATGCCATGTTATCTTTTTTGTTGCTCATATTGTGTTGTTGAATGAATTTTGAAACCCATGTGTTAATTTGTGAAGTTCTGGTTTTTTTAGAATTTCGCAGGTCCGCTTAGTGAGCCTGGCACGCTTAGAGCACTGAGTGGAAATTTCAAAAACATTTCTATTTTGAATTTTAACTTAGGACTTTTGGTACATCTTTAGCACGATTAATAGAGATTTTACATAATATTTTCATGTTGTATTGATGCTTTTTTGACCCTTTTTTGTGTATATTTTGTAGATGTTGTCAAGATCCGACCGTGGTAAAAGAGCTCGTCAGTTCCCAGGCTCTAGCTCTCGGGATGGTTTGAGTTTTCCTCCTCTTGCATTTAACAATACTAGGTTATTGGGTTCGGTTCAGCATGCAAGGTTTGAATAATTGGTGAACCGGAGTATTTCATGTGAGAAGATTTTTGACTTGAAACCCAGTGGGATGCATATGGAATTTATTGAGATGATGGATAGTTGTGGTTGAGGAAGACTACTGGGGCCCCAAACTCATATTAACTATGACACTGAGCGTGAGTTTTACGCTAATGTCGTATCAATTGGGGGTGCTAGGTATTCTTTTTCTTCCTTTGTGCGAGGGAGAGTGGTTTTATTTTCAAAAGATGCCAATAACAATTACTTGGGAAACCCATTAGAATTTTCACCGGGGGGAGTGTGATTATGCGAAGAAAATGAAGAAAAGAGATTGAAACCTAGAAGCTATAGATGAAGCAATTTCCATCCAAAATTGTGGCTCCACCTATAACTCGGCAGGTTTCTCAACAAAGTTAGATAGGTGCAACATGAACACTGCGACACATCTTTACCTGGTTCTCTTGGTTTATAACCTCAAACTTTGGAGCCACACCTCCTGCATACCTCTTGATGTCATTTTCCTACGTCACTTTATCATGACTAGGGGGTAGGTTGATGTTGCTCTGATAATCTCTCAAGAGATGAAGATGGTTGCCTCTAGTGGTCATGCTCTTGGAATAAAACCTGCAACCCAACTTACTTATCCCGGATTGATCATGGGGATTTGTAGAAGGGTTGGTGTTGTAATTCCTGATATGGTTCACTTGTCCATCAAAAGTTTGGTGGATGAGGCTTTTGTGAGGAGGTATTTCTCCCCAAGAGTGTTGGGTGTAACTCAACCTCAACCTAAGGCTATGGCGCCTCCTGTTGGACATGCAAGATACAATGAGCAGTTGGCTTGCAGGTATAATTGGGCTTACTTTGATGCTAATAGGAGATCACAGGATTTCATTTTTGACTCCATGAAAAAACTTTACCGCCATCAGAATAATCCGGCAGATGTTCCTTCATTTTTGAGTATGGATGACTACGGGGCTCATTGTAGTTGGCCCGGGGACATGCCATTTTTTAGGGAGGGGATGCCACCCCAGGATCAGGATGGTGATGAGGATAAGGCGCAGCGAGAGGATGTTGATGATGAGTGAAGGTGGTTTGATGATATTGTGTTTTATGTTGTTTAGTTTATGTTTCTTTTTATGTTTTTTAATGACTTGTGGTTGAGTATTGTTTTATTTTTAATGACTTAGTAGTATGCTTAATTATTGATTATGTTGTGCCATCCTTATAAGAATGAGGTTTATTGTACTTTGGCGGCATTACATGTCATCCAAACTTATTTTGGTGTTTATGTTAGTCTATGATTAATGTTTATATAAGTGTAATAGTGTCTTGTGTTGTGTTGTATATAGAAAGTTTTTGAGTTTATCCTTGTGAAAAAAAATTGAGATGCTCAGAGAAGCAAGGTTGATTTTCAAAGTGTGTTGTCAAAATCAAATTTTGATGGTGATGATATAATTCATGATGAGGATGATGATGTGCGCTTAAGGTAAACCAATTTATTGCTCTGTAGATTGTAACATGCTTTTGAATTTTGTGCTTTATGCAAAAACTCTCAGCATATTACATTTTACAACATTTTGTTCATGTTTGAATCAAAAGCAACAAAGTTTTGGGCATTAAAAGTTTGTCCTTTACTTTTCCTTTGCATTTTGTAGGTTCTTATGGACATAGCAAGTTTTGGGCATAGAGACCAAATTAACCAACAAAGTTTCAGCAAGTTCGCTAAGCGGACTTCTAGCTGGCTTGCACAGGCATGAGGCAGATACTTTTCAAATTTTGTAGCTCGCTTAGCAGACCAACCTCGCTAAGAGAGGTCAACATGAAAATCATATATTTTTGCTGGCTAGCTTAGCGCACTAAGCTGGCTAAGTGAGATTTCACTTTTGAGCACTTGGTAGGAGGCACTCGGAGATATGTTGGGGTGTCTTAACCTTATCTTTTCTTACCAACTTTCCATTCTACAATTCTAGGGAAAGAGAGAAATAAGAAGAAACATAACTTTGAGAGAATATTTCAAGCTTTCCAAGCATCTTTCTTCATCATCTTTTGAGTTTGATGCTAGTGTATCTTTCTTAGTTACTTGTTGTTTAAGCTTCCATGGCTATGGAGAGCTGAACATCTTTTGTGTAAATATTAAAGGTAGATAATACTTCTTTTGTTATGTATTCTTCTTAAGGATTTGTATGTGAACAAGTGATGATTAATATATGATGAAAAACTTTGTGTGTTTATGTTTATTTGTGATTTGGATCATTATATATATATATATATATATATATATATATATATATATATCTTAAAAACTCTTGTTTATATATTGTTAAAATTATTATTTTTTTAAATTTTAAAAATGTAAAATATCAACCCCATGTCACATATTTTTCTAACTAATTCAGATGAAATCTCTTGACAAAAAAAATTTAAGATAAAATTTAAGTTTTTTTACATGGTTATTTTTTAAATTCACTTGATAGGACAGACGGTGAATTAAATATTAACTCTTTTTACTCTACAAGAAAAAGTATTAACTCTTTTTATATGACATATCTAGCATATGATTCGTCAAATATAGTTTTTTCATTTTAAAACACTTAAAATTGGTTATTAACAACGTTCATGTGAGATATTGGATCGAACTCTAGTATGGTCGAAGGGTAGCTTATTGGTTCGACAGTTCGACGGGGTTAAGCATGAAGTCGAAGGTTGTTCACATGCTGGTGTCGAAGTCTGCATGCTGTAGTCGAAGATGGGTCAAGCATGCAAGTGTCGAAGATGCTAGGGTTGTTAGCATGTTAAATTAGGTTTTAGTGTTTAAACCCTAATTTGTTAAGTTAGCTTGGTTATTAAGTTGGCTTGTGTATTGGGCCTAGTGGAAAAAGCCCATTAGTTAGTATGTTAGGTTTTATTATAAATAGCATACTAGTCTCTCATCATTGCACACAACCAATCCTAATTTAAGGTGAGAGAGGTTATTTGTTATTCTTGTAAACTTGTAATCTTGTTTTCTAAGAGAAAGTAAAAGAATAGCAGTTATAACCAATTCTTGTGTTCTTCTTCTTTCTTGTCCTTTATTCTTCCATTGTTTTATACTTTGTTCTTGACATTGAATTCTCAACAAATTGGTGCGGTGAGCATGGAGAAGATGCCTTCAACAAAGTATGAGATTGAAAAGTTCATCGGAGTGAACGATTTCGGTCTGTGGCGCTTGAAGATGAAAGCCCTACTGGTTCAGCAGGATTGCTTGGAAGCGTTGAAGGGAGAGGCAGCCATGAATGTTGAATTAACGGCAGCGGACAAGACGACTATGATCGAGAAAACACACCGCGCAACTTTGTTGAGCCTTGGTGATAAGGTTCTCAGACAGGTATCAAAGGAGACGACGGCATCAGGGTTATGGGTGAAACTTGAAAGTTTTTATTTGACCAAATCGCTGGTAAATTGACCCTACCTGGAGTAAGTTTTGTATTCATTTAAGATGATTGAAGACAAAGTGTTAGCTGAGCAGTAGGATATGTTCAACAAGCTGATTCCTGATCTTGAAAATATTCATGTGAAGATCGATGATGAAGATCAAGCGCCATTACTATTGTGCGCTTTGCCTCGAACACATGCTTACTTCAGAGAAACTCTCTTGTATGGAAGGGAGTCCCTGACCTTTGAAGAAGTTCAATCAGCCCTGTATTCTAAGGACTTGATCGAACGAAAGGAGCATAAACCTTCGACTGTTGGTGAAGGTTTGGTCGTTAAGGGAAAATTCTTGCAAAAAGAAGTTAAGTTCGACATGAAGAAGGGTAAAAGCCAGTCGAAGTCATACAGTGGCGAAGCATCTGGAATTTGATGCTACCATTGTAAGAAGGAGGGTCACACAAGAAAGGTGTGCCCTGAACGCCTACAAGATCATAAAGGTAAGGATAATGGCAATACAACCATTGTTCAAGATGATTTCGAATCATCTGATGTTCTTGTGGTTTCGAGCAGTGACTCCAAGAATGAGTGGATTATGGATTCAGGTTGCACTTGGCACATGACTTCAAAAAAAGACTTGTTCGAGGAATTATATGATAAAGATGGTGGATCAGTATTGCTGGGTAACAACAAATCTTGCAAGATTGCAGGTGTTGGATCTGTGAGATTCAAGCTCCATGATGAGTCAATAAGGTTGTTGACTGAAGTCAGGTATATTCCTGATTTGAAGAGAAATCTGCTTTCTCTTGGTGAATTCGACAAGAAAGGATATGTTTTCCAAGGAGAGAAAAGTATCCTAAGAGTATGAAAGGGTCGAAGGAAGTCTTGAGAGGCGTGAAGAAACAAGGCTTGTATACCCTTGAGGCTAAAGTTCTAAGTGGTTCGACAAATGTTGCATCCACGAAACCATTGTCAAAGACAAAAATCTGGCACATGAGATTGGGCCATGTAAGTGAAAGGGGTCTGGTCGAATTAAGGAAACAAAATCTGCTTGGTGGAGAAAAAGTCGAAAAGCTGAAGTTTTGTGAACCCTGTTGTAATACGGTGGGAGAACTAACTTGTAATAAATGTTGCGGATAGCAAGAGTTGCCATCGACCTTTATTTTATCCAATTGGAAAGGCTAAAAGAACAGAAAAAGACCTTTTAAAATAGATTGAGTTCGGGGGGTAGGTTATACAAATGGAAGGTGTAAGCACCCTCTGTATCCATGGTTATCCATGGGCTCTTAATTGCTTAGCTCACTTTGTTTGAATTGTTTGAAAAGGAAGTATAGTGTGTGATTAGAAGAGATTTGAATGAGGACTTTAGCTTGTAAATAAGCGTAGCCTTTTGGAAATTGTTTTGAAAAGGAGGTGTGAAAAGCATTTTGATTTTTGAATTGAGCAAGCAATTAAGAGAACCTACCCTAAGATTGGATCTTTCTTGTTCTTTAAGTATTTTATTTGAAAGGGCTATCCATACCATAAGGAGGGTAGGTAGTTTTTTCATTGGATGTATTCGGGTCATCAAGGATTATCGTTCACCATAAAACTATCCCTAGCATAAAGAGGGTAGGTAGCCTCAGGGAAGGATATACTAGTCATTTTTAGGCAACTAGGGAGGATACTTGATCACGACAAAATGGGTATGTCTATGATTATGACTGCAAGTGCACAGTCTATCCTGTAGCTTTAAAGATTATCGAACCCAAAGAACTAAGAATCGACCTACGGTATTTAATTATTACTACGTAAATCCAAGGCTAATATCTGATTAATTAGGATCAGACGAGGGAAATAGGGAAATAGAATTAAATTCAATTAAGAGAGAATTATACCGGTACGTAATAGTCGGACGTCGGGGATCTAGTAAACTATCAACGCGAATTGTAATTTAAAATATCTTTTCGTAGAAATCATTAGTTTAAAAATCTTCCTCTCACACTCCCGTGTTTATTGATTACGATCTTATTATTAAACCTAAGTGAGTGCTCTCGCTGTGTCAATTAAAGTTTAAAATAATTTTTGAAAATAAATGAAAGCTAATTAACCTTAAAGCGCTCTCGCTGTATTAAGGTTAATGCTTAACTCCTACTGTCCAGTTAAAATCTCAAACTCTCGTTTCTATTGATTTTAACTTTTATCGTTTTAAACTCTCGTTACAAAATGGTTTAATTAAGTATTAGAAATTATAACCTGATAAATGAATTTTCATTAATAAATCATGTCGAAAGCATTACTAGACTCCCTCAGTTATATGACTTTACATACCGGTAATAAATATTTAGCCGGACATAGTTTTAATTAACGGATCAGAACATATATAGCAAGTAATTAATATTCCAGACATAGATTGACAATTTAGCATAAACAATAAACAATAATTAATGCTGAAAACAAAAACTTGAATTAAATTGCGGAACTGAAAGTATCAATATGGTAGTACCAAATCTTGATCCGGAACGTAAATCGAATATAGAATTTTATCCTAAAACTAAACTAGATTCTGAGGCTGAAAAAGAAATTAAACTGCAGTAGTGTTTCCGGTGTGGAAATCTATTGCTAAAGATTGGGTAGGAAATAGTAAACTGAGCTGGAAATAAAGTGCAGAGAAAGTAAATTGACGGCAGTGGGGTAAATTCTTCGTAACCCTTTCAAATCTTGTTGCTGGGTATTTATAGAGTAGCTTTAGGTTGGATTGAATCTTGAATCTTGTTTCAGAGCTGGCTTCTCGGTGGAAAAATAGGAGGAGAAAATATAGGGGTTGACGATGCTCCTTTTCTGAGTGTGAGTGTGTGACTCACGTCACACACTAAATAATGAAATGTGCCGTTCGGCAAGAGGGGGTAGGTGTATTTCGTCAGGGCCTCCTGATGACGTGCATCCCCATCTTGGGCCGTTTGGTCCATGGGCCTTGTTTCTTCTTGTTTGCGCCCCCCCGCATCATTTAAGCACCCTTTTTAGTCTTTTTCTCATCATTTTGGCTCATTTCTTGATTATTTTCTTTGCAAGCCTTGATTTATTAAATACCTGAAACAAAACAGAAATACCGGCATAATACGAAATAAAGTAATATAATTGAAATAAAATGAGGAAATAATACATGTAAATTAAGCTAAATATACGATATGTTTTCGTGTTATCAATACCTTAGCATTTGAAAGGGACGATCATCATTTAACCGAGGCAACATCGAGGGACGAGATCATATTTATTGTAGGCAACATCGAAGGAACTTATGATCTTTTGATGATGATTATGAACTGAGGGCAACATTTGCTAAGGCATCCTCGTATCCGAGGGACTTGACTATTTTTATCGAAGGTAGCATAAGAAGGGTTACCATAAAGGTGTGTGTGTGTGCAACAATCAAATTCAGTTCGGGTATTTTATCTTATATTAGGAAAACTAAATTCATTAAGTTTTTGTGACTCCATATTTACTAACCACGCAGTTAAAATATATACAGAAAAATTGAACAGTTTATAGGGGCAGAAAGTAAAAGCAGAAAAATAAAAAGGTCCTAATTACTATTACATCAAAATTGAATAAGCAACCTATACACCTTCTAATATTTAAATAACAGAAATTAAATAAATAAATAAATAAATAGCATAGTTAAAAAAGGAAAATTAAAATGAAGGCAGAATTAAATAAAAGGCAAAATATAAAAAATAAAGATACATGCGACAATCACAGAGTATGAGGTGAGAGGAGAATCGCGTTTGAAGAAATTCAATGTTTGATTACAAAAAGGGTAAACCTAAACCTTAAAGGTGGTTAAAAAAACATTAGCCTACGGTTAATGGGCAACACCTTCCAGTAGTAAAACCTTATGTGTGATCTATTAGGATTAAGGGAGAAGGTTAGTGATAAAACCTAAAATTAATAGTTATTATTAAAATTAAAACCTAAAAACAAACATTAGCCTAAAAACCCTAATATGATTAAATCATCTAAACTTGATTTAATTAACCTAAATTCTAATTAATTAATCAATCCTAAAGTAAATTATTTAATTATTAACCTAAAACCTATTACTAATTTATTAAATAAATTACCTAAAATTAATTACTAAATTATTGAATTAATTATCTAAGTATTTAATCTAATTTAAATTAATTAAAAAATAATTTTATAAAAAACAAAAAGGTTTTAAAGTTTTGTATAAAAGAACCTAAAAAAAACCATGTTAACAAAACTATATTAGTTTAAAAGAGAAAAAGAAAAAGATTATATAAATGAAAATAAAATAAAAAAATTAAAAAAAACCTGGGCGCTAGATTCAATGTGGTGCGTTTATGAGGGTGCATCATGGACGACATCATCTAAGGCGTTGGATTTGTAATTAGAAAGATCTCGTGGCTGACCGACGGAGGCGCACCATGGTCTTCTTCAGGCAGCACGCGTGAGATCTGAAAACAACTTTATTCCAAGAAATTGGTTAAAAATAAGGACGACACTGGGGATCGAACCCGCGTCTTGTTGCGAACCGCTCTCTATTCATGACAAAATGCGCTGTATGCATTATTTGTTAATAGTTACAAACTAATTCATAATAAACAAAATTTAAAATTTAAAAAAAAAAAGATGAAAACGCGTGATTATCCCCATCATCCTCCTCGTTGCATTTTCCAGAAATACAGAACTTTTAGGCCACGATTTTTGTGTGTGGCCTTAGCCCTACAAATTTGAACCTAACGAAAAACAACGAACAAACAAATTCCAAAGACATAGATCAATTGTAAATTGCCCTCTGAATCCATTGGTGGCCACGGTTTGGGCCAATTTTCCTTATTTCAAGAATCCCCAAATTGAAACTCGAAACCCTAGCAATGGTGGAATCTTGTACCTGTACTCAAACTTCAATCAACCTATGCAGAAAGCTTCGAAGCACCATCATGAAGACATATATCCAATCAAATTATACCAATTATGCGAGAATTATTGGAATCGATGCACAAAAAATTCAACAAACCGTGAGCACTGTAGCCGTGATTCAGAACATGTTGATTAAAGGTAATGATGTGGTTAGGTTCAGAGGATGTCCATGAACACAACTGAAATTCCAAAGCACCTTGGATTGGCTTCAATTGACGAATCCAACATTGAATTTTTCTTTGAACTTTTCGAGCTTGGCACGAATTCTTCTGGGCTGACAATCCTTGTTTTTTCGTTCCTCAACATTTGACTATCTTTAGGTATATATGGATATTGAATTAGGTCACTAAAACTTCATCAAATCCTTTTGAATCCAAAGATTGAATTTTGATTGAAAATCAATATTGAAACTTCCCAATTTTGGTCCAATTCTATTCCTCTCTTTCCAATCTTGTTTAACACGATTTTGACTCCCGAATAATGAAATTGATTGGGAATCAACACTAAATCAAATATTTTCATATTTTCTTTAATTATTTGATTTATCTATCTTTTTAAAGGAATAAAAATTCCCTAAAAATAGAATAAAAATCAAATAATCGTGGGATTGGGTTTAGAGCTTCTTGATGACTTGAGGAACAAGTTTGGATCATAAAAGATTGGGCCTATTTGCAAAAAAAAATCAATTTGAACCTCATTTGTTTCACATTATTCACCAAAAATGAGAGAGTTCAAGGACTTTTTGGAAAGCTCAAGATGTCCTCTACAAGCCACTTTCGAACCTTTTTCCATTTGAAGATTTTATGTTGATGTTGACATAAAATCAGGAGCTTTGACTGTGATTTGACCATAGTTGACTTTTAGGTCAAACTAGTCGACTATTGACCATTTGAACTATTGACTGAGCAATCTTATGAATCAAAGCTTGAAACATGGCATGAGGATACTATAAGGCATATGAGAGGCCATGAAGTCCAATTGAAGTATCAGAAGTTGATTTTATTTGGAGAGAAGCAAAACCTTAGTTGAGGCTTGTTGCTTAAGAGACAGGTAAGTGTGCCCAAATCTTGTATGGTCTTGAGCGGTTGAAAGTCATGTGAGCCAAAATATGATGGGAAAACTTTGGGGTATGATACCTGTGTACTTGGAAAATCTTGCAGAGTGAAGTTTGTCATACCCCAATTTTTGACCTAAGATACCACCTCATATCATCTGCATATGCATCATTTGCATCTCTAACAAATTGCATAGCTTGTGTTTGCTACTTGTGACTCAGCAGGATTTAATCAGGAAATCACTCATCAATACAAGTAACAATCAATTAGGGTTTTGTTCTCCCTTCATTTCAAAAGAACTATCTTCATCAGCAATCAACATTTGGTCCTCAGGGATTCATTTCAACAAGCTCAAAGGCTCTGAATCGACTGAATTAGGGTTTTGACTGAAGATAGCACACTCCTGACTTTTGCTCAGGATGTGACCCAATGACTTGGGACATGACCTCAAGACCCCAAGTACATCATTTTGACCTAATCCATTGGCTCATAACATCTCCTACACAAAGATTGATCAGACAAATCCTCAGATCAGGGTTTTAAACTATCAGGGACTGAAATCAGGGATCACATTTGGGAAACCATAAAAACCCCCAGGAAGTCAATCAAAGGTTTCAATCATCCTCAAATAATCCCTATGACAACATCCAATGGAAATTACATCTCAATTCAAGATCCACAGTCATCAATTTCATCAGGTCGACAATTAGGGTTTTTTGACCTAATTCACTGAATAACTGACTTTTTAATCAGGACATGGTGCCACAACTCAAACCATGGCTCAATATCCTCTAATGCTTCAATATGATCCATTCATACCATTCATATGGTGAGGATAGCCTGTTTCATTTGAAATCTCCAGAAACGCGATTCGTCTGAAAAAGTCAACTCAACAAGATCACCATTGACTTTTGGGGAATTTTGGTCAACCATGACTTTTGAAGTTTTGAATCATCAATATATGATATATGAAGTCATTTGATCAAGAAAAATCAAGAAAATCAATCAAGAATCAAAAAGTCAAAGTTTGACTTTTCATACTTAGAAATTTTTCTAAGTGTTTTTCATGGTTTTTTCCAAACTTTGAAAGGGAATTTCTCAAAATTTCACCTACAAACTGAAAAAAACTTCCAACATGAAAGTTGTAGATTTTGATCCAATAAACAACTTTGACACATATAAATTTTTTCCATAAGATCAACCATTTAAGAGATATGGTGCTTCAAAGTTGGTACTTTTTGAAAGTTTCACTTGAAATCTCATTTTCTTCAAAGTTCATGGATCTTTTTCACCCACTTCCTTAAGGATCTTGAAGAAACTTTCAACTAAGCTTTTGAAGTGTGTAACATGAGCTTTCCAAAATGTCCAAGAGCATGAAAAAATATGGAGTGTAGCTTTGGTTTTGAATTATGCATTTAGTGATCATTTTCACTTGAATTTTCACCATTTTTCACTAAGTTTCAAGACTACATGACCTATAATTCAAGCAATGATGCAAAGAAGCAATGATTGAGAGATATTTTCTGGTTTAAGATCAGATAGGAAAGAGATAAGAAGCTTGGCCAAAATAACCATGGTTTAGTTACTTTAACCATTTGCATTTAATGTGAAAGATTCCATTTTATCTCTTAAGCCAAATCATCATTCTTGAAGCCACTTGCAAGAGCTCTTCATTCAGAATCCTTGGCCTATAAATAGAGGTTCAAATCATCTTCAAATTCACACCAAAACCTCACAATTATAGGTTTTCTCCCTTCTTTCTTAAGTTGCAAGTTTCAAGTTTCAAAGTGAGGTAGAAATCCCAACCTCCAAACCTTTGAATTTCTGGCCAAAGTGATGGTTCTAACAACTCATAAACATCATATGGGATGTGTTTGAACCACTCACACACCCCAAAAACACCTAAATCTCAGAATCACTCTTCAACCACCATGTTTGCATAAAGAGAGCCTTATCATGCCAAAATCAAATCCAGGCCATTTCTGTCCAAACTATCACTTCTAACACCTTCCATATACTTCATATGAATGATCCAAACACTCACATATGACCTGTAACATCTCCATCTTCAAATTCGATTCATACTTGAAGCAACTGCAGTTCAGGTTCCATAGCTTAGCTCAGGTGAATTCAAACTGTTCCAAGCATTCAAACATGTTCCATAAGGTCCATTGATGCTGTCCAGATCAAGAAACAACATCTGTAACACCTCCAGGCACGATTTCAATTTCCAGTTTGGCCGTTTTTGAAGGTAAGCCTCATGAACTTCAAACTCTATCATACATGCATCATAAATGAAAAACTGCCATACTATCTTGTTTCTGCACATGCATAGATCATTAACCCTCAATCAATTGCCAATTATCTTGCACAAACACGATTTCAGATTGAATTAGGGAATTAGGGTTCTTCATGTTCATCAGAAAATTAATGATCTTAGAGTGAAAATAAATGGAATTAAATGGTACCATCATGTTCCTCGTCCAAAATCGAGCAAGATAGGCTATTCACTTGATCAAAACAATCCAGTTTTCAGAATTTTCAAATTTGAATTGGGTTTGTGTTCTTGGCGCCATATTTTTGAAACTGAAATTTGGAAATTGATTCAAAATATATTTTAATTCGTTGCAAGTATTAACAGACCACGCGCGTGGTCCAGTTGGCTAAGTTTTTGAATGGTAACCTCAAGGTCACGAGTTCAACACTCCAAGGGACCAAACCTTCTTTTTTAGCACTATTTTTCTTTCAATTTTTTACAAACTTCATCTAATTATTTAACTAACCAAATCAATTCATTTTCTCTTCATTTTTTACACACCTCTTATTTAATATGTATATTTTGACAATATCAAAAAAAATCACAAAAAAATATTTATTTGATACATTTTTAATTGGTTTTAAAATGACTTGTTTTTAAGTAATTTTAATACTTTTAAATATTATTTTTCATTTGATTTTCAAATTTAATCACTTGTAAATATTTTTTGAAGCAAACCCTAATCATCTAAATGTTAATTGAAGACAATCTTCTTGTTTATCTTGATTAAATTGATTTCTTTCAAAATTCAAATCGTTTTAAAAACGAGCGATCACGATTCTTTTCAAAAACGGTAAACCATTTCTTTTTGATTTTCAAAGGAAACTATTGATTAAATCCTTTTAATTGATCAATTGATTTTCAAAACGATGTGGGGCCTCTCGAATATTAGAGAGTATAAGTCCCTTTCGTCTTTCTTTGTACAGTTTTTGTTTTAACAGAAAACTTTTTCCAAATAAACTTCCAAACAGTTTTTTTTAACAAACAAATCTTTCAACTTTTTTTTTAAACCATCCACCATGTTTTATGAAAATAAAACATGGGCCTCTCGAATATTAGAGAGTATAAGTCCCTTTCCTTTTCTTTATACAGTTTTTCTTTGTACAGAAAACTCTTTCAAAACAAATCTTCAAACCGTTTTTCAAACAACGCGTCTGTAAAAAAACGATCAACCATGTTTTGTAAATAAAACACGGGCCTCCACGTAGGTATAAGTCCCAAGCCCTTTTGTACATACCCACTCAAGTACATGAAATTAGGTATTTCATTGTACGCCTTTTGTACATAGCTCAATCTATTTGTTTTAACTTTAATAACAAACCAAAAATGAAGGTTTTCTTTAAATCTTCCCAAAAATATACCATGGGCCTCCATGTAGGTATAAGTCCCAAGCCCTTTCGTAAATACCTGTTTACATAGCTTTGAATAAACTCAAGTGGACCTTTCCCCGAGTGTGAGTCCCGAGCCCTGTGTATACAAATGGATCATGCTTACAGGTATATTTCCTTCATAAACTCCATTATATACACACACTTTGTCATATATGTATAACTGTTCATATTTGTTCATGTACTTGTTCATGTTTGTTCGTACTTGTTCATATGTGTGTTTGTGTTATATATGCTTATTCAACTTAGTACAACACTAGGTTCCCCATAGCCTCCTATTGGGCTTTGTGCAAAGAACCTCCACTAGTTTAGGTTAGGACATAGAGTATGGTTTCCCGGTGAAATCGCTCTAAGAGCTCAAACCAGCTATACCATGCCTCCCCTTGGGCTTTGTACAAACGAGTGACCCTCCCATAGCCTCCTCTTGGGCTTACAATGCAAGGACCCTGGATTGTCCCTCCCATAGCCTCCTCTTGGGCTTACAATACAAGGACCCTCGGATAGCCTCCTCTTGGGCTTCGTACAAGGACCCACAGGCTTCTTATAAGCATCCCTAATATCCAAATCAAATACCCTAGGAGATTAGACATTTTTCATCTCTATGCTAGGAGTATCTCTTATATATCATCACAAACAATCAATCAATCAAACTTTTTTGCCACAAGGCTGGCTAATCAATCAAATTTCTTTTTGCCACAAGGCTGGCTAATCAATCAAACTGTTTTACCACCGTACTGGATGATTAATCAAAGTTTTTGTCACAAGGCTGACTTCATTGAAACTTTTGCCACGAGGCTGGCTGATTAATTAAAACTTTTTGTCACAAGGCTGACTTCATTGAAAGTTTTTGCCACAAGGCTGGTTAAACAAAAACATCTTTATCATTCTAAGCACCCTAAGTGGCATGGCCCCGGGCTTATAATGAAAAGATTTTTAAACAAAATCAAACAGATGTATGTGATGATATAGATTAGATACATCTAGCATTTAGACGACATTTGTCTATTTTCCTTTGCTTCCACTAGCATAAGTGGGAACTACGATTGCTCTGACTTTCTCAACATCCCTTTGAGAATACGTAGGCACAAGGTCGATCCTTGGCGAGCAAAACAAAACAAAACAAAAAAAACCATTCAAACCTTAGCACCCGTAGACCCCGAGCTACAGATGCTCTGATTCCCTCTAAGGGATATGTATGCAGAGGATCGCGATGATCTTTGCGAGCATAATCAAACAAACACCTTAGGTCCCACCTCTTTTTTCACAAGAACCTCCACCACAACAAGAATGGAATAAGCAAAACAAAGAAACCTATAGAGTACTATAGATACGTTGGGTGCTAATACCTTCCCTTCGTATAACCAACCCTCTTACCCAAAGATCTCTCCCCCCACTTTTAGGTTATTGCAGCTTTTTTCCTTTTCCTCCTTTGGAAATAATAAAAAGTTTGGTCGGTACAAAAGAAAAATCATTTTTTTTGAGCACTCGAGCCCAAAGAAGGCATCAGGTGTCTCATCCAGAAAAAAGACAACGATTTTTCCCCGCGACAAAGTTCAACAAAGGCAAACAAATACCACTTGGAACCTTTGATTACATTCATGCTGATCTTTGGGGGCCTACAAGGTGTCCATCACATTCAGGAGCAAGGTATTTTCTATCTATAGTTGATGATTATTCCAGGAAGTTATGGGTATTCATCCAGAAGACTAAGGATGAAACTTTTGAGAATTTCAAAAGTTGGAAGACTCTGGTTGAAAATCAAACTGGCAGGAAGGTCAAGAGGTTGAGAACCGATAATGGCCTTGAATTTTGTAATGAGGCGTTCGACAGTTTTTGTTCTGCCTTTGGTATTGCAAGGCACAAAATTACTGCAGGTACTCCATAGCAAAATGGTTTGGCTGAAAGGTTTAATCGAACTATTTTTGAGAGAGTCAGATGCATGTTGACTAGTGCTGGATTAAAGAAGGTGTTTTGGGCTGAAGCCATTTCGACAGCAACATATCTGATAAACAGACGTCCTTCGACAGCGTAAGATATGAAGACATTTGAAGAAGTTTAGTTGGGACATCCACCAGATCTCGACAAACTGAGATTATTTGGATGCGTAGCTGTAATATGGTGGGAGAACATAATTTTTAAAATGTTGCGGATAGCAAGAGTCGCCACCAACTTTTATTTTATCCAATTGGAAAGGCAAAAAGAATAGGAAAGACCTTTGAAAGATTTTGAGTTCGGGGGGTAGGTTATACAAAGGGAAGGTGTAAGCAACCTTTGTATCCATGGTTATCCATGGGCTCGTAGTTGCTTAGTTACTTTGATTGTTTGAATTGTTTGAAAGAGTGTAGTGTGTGTTTATAAAAGTTTTGAATAAGGACTTTAACTTATAAATAAGTGTAGCCTTTTGGAATTTTTTTTAAAAGAGGTGTGAAAAGTAATTTGAATTTTGAATTGATTGTGAGCAAGCAGTTAAGAGCCACCTGTTAGAATAAGATTTGTTCGGATCAATATTCTTAGTTTTGATGATAACAATGATATGAATTTTGTGTGAGATAATGTGGTACTCTAATACATTGCAATTTCCCTTTCAGGAAATATATAAAGAGTATGCACAAATCAGCGCTCAGAAGCTTTGTCTCAGAAGGTTCAGCATGCAACATCAGAACATGGTGTGGCAAGACATCAGAAGATGGTCAAGGCAGAATCAGAACATGGGTCTATGGAAGCCTCAGAAGAACTTGAGATCAGAAGCAGAAGCACTGAAGTTCTCATGGTATCACGCTCAGAAGCACTTCAAGGTCAGAAGACAAGAAGATGCTATGCACCAAGCTGTTTGACTCTGATGATATTCAAACGTTGTATACACAAACATCAGATCAGAAGAAAGTACAGGTGGCAGGCTACGCTGACTGACAAAAGGAACGTTGGAAGCTATTAAAGGCAACGTCAGTAGACACAGCGTGAACAAGGCTCGAGGTAGTTGACAAAAGCGTGAAACATTAAATGCAATGCTGTACGGAATACGCAAAGCATTAAATGCTCCCAACGGTCATCTTCTCAAGTGCCTATAAATATGAAGTTCTAATGAGAAGCAAGGTTGACGATTCTCTAACAATAAACTTGCTGAAACGCTGTTCAAACTAAAAGCTCAGAAACTTCATCTTCATCAAAGCTCACTACATTGCTGTTGTAACATATTAGTGAGCTTAAGCTTAAACGTTAAGAGAAATATCACTGTTGTGATTATAGCTTTTCAGAAGCATTGTAAAACTCTTATTTGACTACATTAATTTGTAAGTATCTAGAGTGATCAAGTGTTGATCAGGATACTCTAGAAAGTCTTAGCTTGTGTCTAAGCAGTTGTAATTAGAGTGATCACGTGGTGGTCAGGATACTCTAAGAAAGTCTTAGCTTGTGTCTAAGCATTTGTTCCTGGAGTGATCAGGTTGTGATCAGGATACTCTAGAAGACTTAGTCGCGGACTAAGTGGAAAACCATTGTAATCTGTTGCGATTAGTGGATTAAATCCTCAGGTGAGGTAAATCACTCCGTGGGGGTGGACTGGAGTAGTTTAGTTAACAACGAACCAGGATAAAAATAACTGTGCAAATTGTTTTTATCGTTCAAGTTTTTAGACTACACTTATTCAAACCCCCCCCTTCTAAGTGTTTTTCTATCCTTCAATTGGCATCAGAGCGCCGGTTCTAAGGTGCAAGCACTTAACCGTGTTTAGAAAAGATTCAGGAAGAGAAAAACGCTTCAGTAAAAGATGGTTGGCGAAATTTCAACAAATACATCTGCATCTACATTTGGCTCTGCTGAGCAATACAACGGTAACAATGGTTATACTAGACCACCAGTATTTGACGGTGAAAACTTTGAATACTGGAAAGATAAACTGGAAAGTTACTTTCTTGGTCTAGATGCCGATCTATGGGATCTTCTGTTGGATGGTTATAAACATCCTGTTAAAACTACTGGTGTAAGGCTCACAAGAAGCGAAATGACTGATGATCAAAAGAAAGAATTCAAAAATCATCACAAATGCAGGACTGTTTTGCTGAATGCTATCTCTCATGCTGAGTATGAGAAGATATCTAACAGGGAAACTGCCCATGATATATTTGAGTCGTTGAAAATGACCTATGAGGGAAATGCTCAAGTCAAGGAGACTAAAGCTCTTGCTCTAATCCAGAAATATGAAGCCTTCAAGATGGAGGATGATGAAGATATTGAGAAGATGTTCTCAAGATTTCAAACTCTAACTGCTGGATTGAGAGTTCTGGATAAAGGCTACACCAAGGCTGATCATGTAAAGAAGATTATCAGAAGCTTACCCAGAAGATGGGGTCCAATGGTGACTGCATTCAAGATTGCCAAGAATCTGAATGAAGTTTCTTTGGAAGAACTTATCAGTGCCTTGAGAAGCCATGAAATAGAGCTGGACGCAAACGAGCCTCAGAAGAAAGGTAAGTCTATTGCATTAAAATCTAATGTTAAAAAATGCACTAACGCTTTTCAGGCTAGAGAAGAAGATCCTGAAGAATCAGAATCTGAAGAAGAAGATGAACTGTCCATGATCTCCAGAAGGGTAAACCAACTCTGGAAGAGCAAGCAAAGGAAGTTCAGAGGCTTCAGAAGCTCAAAGAGATTTGAACGAGGAGAATCTTCTGGTGACAGAAGATCTGACAAGAAGAAGGCTGTCTGCTATGAGTGCAATGAGCCTGGACATTACAAGAACGAGTGTCCAAAACTTCAGAAGGAGAATCCCAAGAAGAAGTTTCATAAGAAGAAAGGTCTTATGGCAACATGGGATGATTCTGAATCAGAATCAGAATCATACTCTGAAGGAGAGCAGGCCAACTTCGTGCTGATGGCTACAGAAGATGATGGATCAGAATCTACATCAGAATCAGATTCTGAAGAGGTATTTTCTGAACTATCTAGAGAAGAGTTAGTTTCCAGTTTAACAGAACTTCTGGAACTCAAGGCTCATCTTAGTATCAATTACAAAAAGCTGAAGAAGCAGTTTGAATTTGAAACTAAGAAGCTGGAAGTGGAAAATTCTGAACTGAAGGAAAAAGTTTTAAATCTATCCAAAGATGGTGGATCTCCTTCTGAAACAGAAAAATCCATTCCTAGCATGAATCATATTCTGAAAGAATATGACTCGAGCTTCAGAAAGTTCTTATCTAGAAGTATTGGCAGAAGTCATCTTGCTTCTATGATATATGGTGTTTCTGGAAACAGAAGGTTTGTTTTTGGCTATGAGGGTGATACCTCAAATAAATTTGAACCTATTGATGATCTGAAGATCACATACAAGCCATTGTATGATCAGTTCAAATATGGCCATGCACATGATATTAGGCTCACTTCAGATGCGCAGAAGTTTAACACTGTTCACACCAAGAAGCTTGTGACACATCCTAAGAAATATCATGCTGACAAACCTAAAGAATATCATGCTGTTCCTCCTGTTAAATATTTTTCTAAACCCAAGTTCAATCAGAACTTTAGGAGAACTAACAAGAAAGGACCCAAGAAATTGTGGGTACCTAAGGAGAAGATAATTTCTGTTGCAGATATCCTTGGCGGCAAAGAGGACAAAAAGCAAAATGTCATGGTACCTGGACTCTGGGTGCTCGCGACACATGACGGGAAGAAGGTCTACATTCCAAGACCTGGTGCTTAAACCAGGTGGAGAAGTCAAGTTTGGAGGAGATCAGAAGGGCAAAATCATTGGCTCTGGAACCATAAGTCTTGGTAACTCTCCTTCCATAACTAATGTACTTCTTGTTGAAGGATTAACGCATAACTTATTGTCCATAAGTCAATTAAGTGACAATGGTTATGACATAATCTTTAATCAAAAGTCTTGCAAGGCTGTAAGTCAGAAGGATGGCTCAATCCTATTTACAGGCAAGAGAAAGAACAACATTTATAAGATTGATCTTTCTGATCTTGAGAAGCAGAAGGTAACTTGTCTTATGTCTGTTTCTGTAGAGCAATGGGTCTGGCACAGAAGATTAGGACATGCTAGTTTGAGAAAGATTTCTCAGATTAACAAACTAAATCTGGTCAGAGGACTCCCAAATCTGAAATACAAATCAGATGCTCTTTGTGAAGCATGTCAGAAGGGCAAGTTCTCCAGACCTGCATTCAAGTCTAAGAATGTTGTTTCTTCCTCAAGGCCGTTAGAACTCTTGCACATTGATCTGTTTGGCCCAGTCAAAACAGCATCTGTCAGAGGGAAGAAATATGGATTAGTCATCGTTGATGATTATAGCCGCTGGACTTGGGTAAAGTTCTTGAAACACAAGGATGAGTCTCATTCAGTGTTCTTTGAATTCTGCACTCAGATCCAATCTGAGAAGGAGTGCAAAATCATAAAGGTCAGAAGTGATCATGGTGGTGAATTTGAGAACAAATTCTTTGAGGAATTCTTCAAAGAAAATGGTATTGCCCATGATTTCTCTTGTCCTAGAACTCCACAGCAAAATGGAGTTGTAGAGCGAAAGAATAGGACTCTATAAGAAATGGCCAGAACCATGATCAATGAAACCAATATGGCTAAGCATTTCTGGGCAGAAGCAATAAACACTGCGTGTTATATTCAGAATAGAATCTCTATAAGACCTATTCTAAATAAGACTCCTTATGAATTGTGGAAGAACAGAAAGCCCAACATTTCATATTTCCATCCTTTTGGATGTGTATGTTTTATTCTGAATACTAAAGATTATCTTGGTAAGTTTGATTCTAAAGCACAAAAGTGTTTCCTTCTTGGATATTCTGAACGCTCTAAAGGCTACAGAGTATACAATACTGAAACATTGATTGTAGAAGAATCAATCAATATCAGGTTTGATGATAAGCTTGGTCTTGAAAAACCAAAGCAGTTTGAGAATTTTGCAGATTTTGATATTGATATATCAGAAGCAGTAGAACCTAGAAGCAAAGCTGCAGAAGCTGGCAGTCTCAGAAGCAATGGATCAGAAGATCAAGTTGCTGCATCTTTAGAAAATCTCAGGATTTCCGAAGAACCAACAGTCAGAAGATCACCTAGACTTTCCTCAGCTCATTCAGAAGATGTGATCCTTGGGAAGAAAGATGATCCCATCAGAACAAGGGCATTCCTTAAGAACAATGCAGAATGTCAATTAGGTCTTGTTTCTTTGATCGAGCCAACTTCTGTTGATCAAGCTCTAGAAGATCCAGACTGGATAATTTCCATGCAAGAAGAACTCAATCAGTTTACAAAGAATGAAGTATGGGACTTGGTTCCTAGACCAAAAGGATTTAACATCATCGGCACTAAGTGGGTGTTCAGAAACAAGCTAAGCGAGAAGGGAGAAGTGGTAAGAAACAAAGCCAGACTGGTGGCTCAGGGTTATAGTCAGCAAGAAGGGATTGATTATACAGAAACTATTGCACCAGTGGCCAGGTTAGAATCTATTCGTGTATTAATTTCTTTTGCCACTCAACACAACATCACTCTTTATCAGATGGATGTTAAGAGTGCCTTCTTAAATGGTTACATAGATGAAGAAGTTTATGTCCATCAACCTCCTGGTTTTGAAGACTCCATGTCTCCAAATCATGTTTTTAAATTAAAGGAATCGTTATACGGATTGAAACAAGCTCCTAAAGCTTGGTATGAACGTTTGAGTTCTTTCCTTCTGGAAAATGGTTTCACTAGAGGAAAAGTGGACACTACTCTCTTCTGTAAAACATTTAAAAAGGATATTTTAATTTGTCAATTATATGTTGATGATATAATCTTTGGAACATCTAATTCTACCCTTGGAAAGGAGTTTGCTGAGTCTATGCATGCTGAATTTGAAATGAGCATGATGGGAGAACTCAAGTATTTACTAGGGATTCAAATCAACCAAACTTCTGATGGAACCTATGTTCATCAAACGAAGTATGTGAAAGAACTTCTGAAAAAGTTTAATCTTTCTGAAAGTAAAGAAGCCAAAACTCCTATGCATCCAACATGTGTCCTAGGTAAGGATGAGGTAAGTAAGAAGGTAGATCAGAAGTTGTACAGAGGTATGATTGGATCTCTTTTATACCTAACTGCTTCTAGACCTGACATTCTCTTCAGTGTTTGTTTGTGTTCTATATTCCAATCAGATCCGAGAGAATCTCATCTAACTGCGGTTAAGAGAATTCTGAGGTATCTGAAAGGTACTACTAATGTTGGTTTAGTTTACAGAAGATCCAAAGATTACAACTTAGTAGGATTATGTGATGCTGACTATGCTGGAGATAAAATAGAAAGGAAGAGTACTTCTGGAAGTTGTCAATTTCTTGGAAGTCACCTGATCTCATGGTACAGCAAGAAGCAAGCTACTATTGCCCTCTCAACAACAGAAGCAGAATATGTTGCTGCTGCTGGTTGTAGCACACAAATGCTCTGGATGAGAAGTCAGCTAGAAGATTATCAGATATATGAGAGTAACATTCCTATCTTCTGTGATAATACTTCTGCTATATGTTTATCTAAGAATCCTATCTTACATTCAAAAGCTAAACATATTGAGATTAAACATCATTTCATAAGGGACTATGTTCAGAAGGGTGTTATATCTTTAAACTTTGTGGATACAGACCATCAATGGGCTGATATCTTTACAAAACCCCTTGCTGAAGATAGGTTTAAGTCCATTCTGAAGAATATCAGTATGGATTTATGCCCAGAATGAGAAGATGAGAAGATCTTATGTATGAGTATCTTCTGAAATGAGATTGGATTAGTCTTTTATAAGAAGTTCTGATTGTAATCAATTAGAAGTAGTGATTCTGTTATTACTAACGTTTCATTGTCTAAGTTGACTCAGAATCTCTTTAAAAGTAAAACAGCTGTAACTGGCTATCCAGATGGTAAACATGTGTTCACTATTTCTGGACAAGCGTGCGTGCAGTTGAGGGGACGCCTACTTAGGTAACTGTGCTAATCACTTCTTTTGTCATTATTATCTCTCCCCATGTCATGTAACACTAAATGCTATCCATCATTTCCTTTTATTTCTTTTTCTTTTAATACTCTTCAAACGTTTCTTTTCCCTCTTATATTTCTCTCTCTTGCATTCAGTTTCCTTTTCGCTCTCTCTCTCTTTGCATTCATATCATAAACCCTAGCAGTTTTCACTATCTGCAACTTCATCATGAATCCCTCGTCAAGTTCTGCAAATCAAGAAACTGATCGTAAACAAAAGAGAAAGGCAACTGATGAACCAGAAAACAAACCAAAAAGAGTAAGGATCACCTATGACCCTCTCAAAGTGAATCCGTTTGAAGCTATGATGTCTGGAAACTATTCTAGACGTGTGTATCAACCCCTTGATGGTATCCCTCAATCACCTCCCTCTTCACAGACTTCCACCACCTCTTCATCTTCTTTCATCTCTCTGGAACCACCTTCTTCACCATCTGATATCTCCTCTCCTTCAACCCATCCCTCAGATATATCCTCATCTCTCTCACACCCTTTTCCCACCAGAACACCTAACCCCTACAGTTTTGTGTTTCCCGACTCCAGGTTCACTGTCAACCCTCCAACACCTACCACTCAATCATTTCTAGAGATTTTACATTCTGATGTAAATAGCTGGTTGGAAATTCTGGGCGTTGCTCACCTTAACCATCTGGATGAGTATGCTACTTGCAACCTCTGGGATGCATTTCGTCAGGATTTTCTAGTTAGGGCTACGGACGTCCAGAGAAGGATCATGACTGACGCACCTGGTTCTCGTGGTCGTCTCTTGGAAGTTGGTGAAAGCAACTATCACCATCTCATCAGGAACAGAAGAGTTCTTGAAGAGAGGATACCTGCAGATGAGATGGTAGAAGAAAATCCCTGCAGAGACATCGTGGTATGGAGACCAAGGTATCTTGTGCTGACTGGAGATTTTCAATGGTTGTTTGATTGGTTCAGAATGAACCCTTCTGAAAGTGCTCCTCACATGGTCTTTCCAGAAGTGGTTTATCCTGCTGAAGTTGCTGGTCCTACTCCTCCAACAAACCTAGCAGCTATTCTTCAGGCGTTGGAAGTTGGAGCTTCTGTGTTGCCTGAACCAGAATATGCTGAGGCTGCTCCTGAGTCAGACTCAGATGTTGAGATGGAAGGTACAGAAGCTGAAGACCTCTTAGAAGATCGTCCTGATGAGATTGCTGTCCCTGTTGGCAGAAATTCTGGTGCTTCTTCTTCTGGTGTACCCTCAGCTCTGATGGAGACCTTGGAAGCTCTGCATCAGAATCAAGCTATGCTGGTTCTCGTTTGGACGCGCAAGAAGCAGCCAATGCTGAGTTTCGCTCCTTCATGGCAAGGCAAACTGCAAGCACTAACGGGGTTCATGACATTCTGGCGCAGATTTTGTCTAAGCTAGGGTCTTAGTCTTTGGTCTTTGTAGTTTTCTTTCCTTGTTGCATCTATTATTCTACATACATCTTTTGTAATCCTGCTTGTTTAATCAATGAAAAGTTTAATTCTGTTTCTTTCCTTTGTCGTTTTCTACATCTGAATCTTTTATATTCTTTTTGATGTTATGACAAAAAGGGGGAGAAAATATATGATAAATGATCTGATTAAATATTATCAGTTACCGGGTAAAAAGGCCCCACATTACTAACAGAACTTGCAAAGTTCTATGCTTTAAGTTGTGTTGTTGCAGGAATTGAAGATTCAAGATCAACATTAGAAGCAACAAGATGAATCAAGTTCTTGGATTCTTGAAGCAAGCTGAGTGCTATGAAGCTTCAGAATCATAAGCAAGAAGGAAGAATGTTCAGATATTCTGATGATAGAATATGATCTGAAACATTATGTCTATTTGTTCTGATACATTCTATATGGCTTATATGGCTCTGATACATATTATGTGTTCTGAAACATATTTTATGTTCTGATTCATTCATGCTGACTTTTGTCATTTAGTTTTGTTCTGTAACAGTTCAGGATGTAGAGATGCTCTGATGAAGCTCTGGTACATTCAACAATGTTCTGATACATTCTAGCATGAAGTGATGAAAGAAGAAATTCAAGCTCTGAAGCTGTCCCAATGGAAGCAGGAATCAGAAGCTGTGAATGTTCTGAAGATCAAAGAAATTCAAGTTCTGAAGCTGTCCGATGGAAGCAGAAATCAGAAGCTGTGAATGTTCTGAGGATCTAAAGAAATTCAATGTTCTGAAGCTGTCCTATGGAAGTAGGAATCAGAAGTCATGAATGTCCTGAAGATCAAGCACTGTGAACGTCTCTACTGAAATACTCAGGGAAGTCTTTTATTTATAAATTTCTTCTAGTATTAATTTCAGGGGGAGATTATTCATCTTAGGGGGAGATTGTCAATCTCAGGGGGAGACATATTCACATGTTTATGCTATAGCTGTGTAAATTGTCTTTAGCCGTCTGCTCTTTCTGATTGCAAATTCATATCATTTATATATGTTTTTGTCATCATCAAAAAGGGGGAGATTGTTAGAACAAGATTTGTTCTGATCAATATTCTTAGTTTTGATGATAACAAGGATATGAATTTTGTGTGAGATAATGTGGTACTCTAATACATTGCAATTTCCCTTTCAGGAAATATATAAAGAGTATGCACAAATCAGCGCTCAGAAGCTTTGTCTCAGAAGGTTCAGCATGCAACATCAGAACATGGTCTGGCAAGACATCAGAAGATGGTCAAGGCAGAATCAGAACATGGGTCTATGGAAGCATCAGAAGAACTTGAGATCAGAAGCAGAAGCGCTGAAGTTCTCATGGTATCACGCTCAGAAGCACTTCAAGGTCAGAAGACAAGAAGATGCAATGGACCAAGCTGTTTGACTCTGATGATATTCAAATGTTGTATACACAAACATTAGATCAGAAGAAACTACAGGTGGCAGGCTACGCTAACTGACAAAAGGAACGTTGGAAGCTATTAAAGGCAACGTCAGTAGACACAGCGTGAACAAGGCTCGAGGTAGTTGACAAAAGCGTGAAACATTAAATGCAATGCTGTACGGAATACGCAAAGCATTAAATGCTCCCAACGGTCATCTTCTCAAGTGCCTATAAATATGAAGTTCTGATGAGAAGCAAGGTTGACGATTCGCTAACAATAAACTTGCTGAAACGCTGTTCAAACTAAAAGCTCAGAAACTTCATCTTCATCAAAGCTCACTACATTGCTGTTGTAATATATTAGTGAGGTTAAGCTTAAACGTTAAGAGAAATATCACTGTTGTGATTATAGCATTTCAGAAGCATTGTAAAACTCTTATTTGATTACATTAATTTGTAAGTATCTAGAGTGATCAAGTGTTGATCAGGATACTCTAGGAAGTCTTAGCTTGTGTCTAAGCAGTTGTAATTAGAGTGATCACGTGGTGGTCAGGATACTCTAAAAAAGTCTTAGCTTGTGTCTAAGCATTTGTTCCTGGAGTGATCAGGTTGTGATCAGGATACTCTAGAAGACTTAGTCGCGGACTAAGTGGAAAACCATTGTAATCTGTTGCGATTAGTGGATTAAATCCTCAGGTGAGGTAAATCACTCCGTGGGGGTGGACTGGAGTAGTTTAGTTAACAACGAACCAGGATAAAAATAACTGTGCAAATTGTTTTTATCGTTCAAGTTTTTAGACTACACTTATTCAAACCCCCCCCCTTTCTAAGTGTTTTTCTATCCTTCAATTGGCATCAGAGCGCCGGTTCTAAGGTGCAAGCACTTAACTGTGTTTAGAAAAGATTCAGGAAGAGAAAAACGCTTCAGTAAAAGATGGCTGGTGAAATTTCAACAAATACATCTGCATCTACATCTGGCTCTGCTGAGCAACACAACGGTAACATTGGTTATACTAGACCACCAGTATTTGACGGTGAAAACTTTGAATACTGGAAAGATAAATTGGAAAGTTACTTTCTTGGTCTAGATGCCGATCTATGGGATCTTCTTTTGGATGGTTATAAACATCCTGTTAAAACTACTGGTGTAAGGCTCACAAGAAGCGAAATGACTGATGATCAAAAGAAAGAATTCAAAAATCATCACAAATGCAGGACTGTTTTGCTGAATGCTATCTCTCATGCTGAGTATGAGAAGATATCTAACAGGGAAACTGCCCATGATATATATGAGTCGTTGAAAATGACCCATGAGGGAAATGCTCAAGTCAAGGAGACTAAAGCTCTTGCTCTAATCCAGAAATATGAAGCCTTCAAGATGGAGGATGATGAAGATATTGAGAAGATGTTCTCAAGATTTCAAACTCTAACTGCTGGATTGAGAGTTCTGGATAAAGGCTACACCAAGGCTGATCATGTAAAGAAGATTATCAGAAGCTTACCAAGAAGATGGGGTCCAATGGTGACTGCATTCAAGATTGCCAAGAATCTGAATGAAGTTTCTTTGGAAGAACTTATCAGTGCCTTGAGAAGCCATGAAATAGAGCTGGACGCAAACGAGCCTCAGAAGAAAGGTAAGTCTATTGCATTAAAATCTAATGTTAAAAAATGCACTAACGCTTTTCAGGCTAGAGAAGAAGATCCTGAAGAATCAGAATCTGAAGAAGAAGATGAACTGTCCATGATCTCCAGAAGGGTTAACCAACTCTGGAAGAGCAAGCAAAGGAAGTTCAGAGGCTTCAGAAGCTCAAAGAGATTTGAACGAGGAGAATCTTCTGGTGACAGAAGATCTGACAAGAAGAAGGTTGTCTGCTATGAGTGCAATGGGCCTGTACATTACAAGAACGAGTGTCCAAAACTTCAGAAGGAGAATCCCAAGAAGAAGTTTCATAAGAAGAAAGGTCTTATGGCAACATGGGATGATTCGGAATCAGAATCAGAATCAGACTCTGAAGGAGAGCAGGCCAACTTCGCGCTGATGGCTACAGAAGATGATGGATCAAAATCTACATCAGAATCAGATTCTGAAGAGGTATTTTATGAACTATCTAGAGAAGAGTTAGTTTCCAGTTTAACAGAACTTCTGGAACTCAAGGCTCATCTTAGTATCAATTACAAAAAGCTGAAGAAGCAGTTTGAATTTGAAACTAAGAAGCTGGAAGTGGAAAATTCTGAACTGAAGGAAAAAGTTTTAAATCTATCCAAAGATGGTGGATCTCCTTCTGAAACAGAAAAATCCATTCCTAGCATGAATCATATTCTGAAAGAATATGACTCGAGCTTCAGAAAGTTCTTATCTAGAAGTATTGGCAGAAGTCATCTTGCTTCTATGATATATGGTGTTTCTGGAAACAGAAGGTTTGGTTTTGGCTATGAGGGTGATACCTCAAATAAATTTGAACCTATTGATGATCTGAAGATCACATACAAGCCATTGTATGATCAGTTCAAATATGGCCATGCACATGATATTAGGCTCACTTCAGATGCGCAGAAGTTTAACACTGTTCACACCAAGAAGCTTGTGACACATCCTAAGAAATATCATGCTGACAAACCTAAAGAATATCATGCTGTTCCTCCTGTTAAATATTTTGCTAAACCCAAGTTCAATTAGAACTTGAGGAGAACTAACAAGAAATGACCTAAGAAATTGTGTGTACCTAAGGAGAAGATAATTTCTGTTGCAGATATCCTTGGCGGCAAAGAGGACAAAAAGCAAAATGTCATGGTACCTGGACTCTGGGTGCTCGCGACACATGACGGGAAGAAGGTCTACATTCCAAGACCTGGTGCTTAAACCAGGTGGAGAAGTCAAGTTTGGAGGAGATCAGAAGGGCAAAATCATTGGCTCTGGAACCATAAGTCTTGGTAACTCTCCTTCCATAACTAATGTACTTCTTGTTGAAGGAATAACGCATAACTTATTGTCCATAAGTCAATTAAGTGAAAATGGTTATGACATAATCTTTAATCAAAAGTCTTGCAAGGCTGTAAGTCAGAAGGATGGCTCAATCCTATTTACAGGCAAGAGAAAGAACAACATTTATAAGATTGATCTTTCTGATCTTGAGAAGCAGAAGGTAACTTGTCTTATGTCTGTTTCTGTAGAGCAATGGGTCTGGCACAGAAGATTAGGACATGCTAGTTTGAGAAAGATTTCTCAGATTAACAAACTAAATCTGGTCAGAGGACTCCCAAATCTGAAATACAAATTAGATGCTCTTTGTGAAGCATGTCAGAAGGGCAAGTTCTCCAGACCTGCATTCAAGTCTAAGAATGTTGTTTCTTCCTCAAGGCCGTTAGAACTCTTGCACATTGATCTGTTTGGCCCAGTCAAAACAGCATCTGTCAGAGGGAAGAAATATGGATTAGTCATCGTTGATGATTATAGCCGCTGGACTTGGGTAAAGTTCTTGAAACACAAGGATGAGTCTCATTCAGTGTTCTTTGAATTCTGCACTTAGATCTAATCTGAGAAGGAGTGCAAAATCATAAAGGTCAGAAGTGATCATGGTGGTGAATTTGAGAACAAATTCTTTGAGGAGTTCTTCAAAGAAAATGGTATTGCCCATGATTTCTCTTGTCCTAGAACTCCACAGCAAAATGGAGTTGTAGAGCGAAAGAATAGGACTCTATAAGAAATGGCCAGAACCATGATCAATGAAACCAATATGGCTAAGCATTTCTGGGCAGAAGCAATAAACACTGCGTGTTATATTCAGAATAGAATCTCTATAAGACCTATTCTAAATAAGACTCCTTATGAATTGTGGAAGAACAGAAAGCCCAACATTTCATATTTCCATCCTTTTGGATGTGTATGTTTTATTCTGAATACTAAAGATTATCTTGGTAAGTTTGATTCTAAAGCACAAAAGTGTTTCCTTCTTGGATATTCTGAACGCTCTAAAGGCTACAGAGTATACAATACTGAAACATTGATTGTAGAAGAATCAATCAATATCAGGTTTGATGATAAGCTTGGTCTTGAAAAACCAAAGCAGTTTGAGAATTTTGCAGATTTTGATATTGATATATCAGAAGCAGTAGAACCTAGAAGCAAAGCTGCAGAAGCTAGCAGTCTCAAAAGCAATGGATCAGAAGATCAAGTTGCTGCATCTTTAGAGAATCTCAGGATTTCTGAAGAACCAACAGTCAGAAGATCACCTAGACTTTCCTCAGCTCATTCAGAAGATGTGATCCTTGGGAAGAACGATGATCCCATCAGAACAAGGGCATTCCTTAAGAACAATGCAGAATGTCAATTAGGTCTTGTTTCTTTGATCGAGCCAACTTCTGTTGATTAAGCTCTAGAAGATCCAGACTGGATAATTGCCATGCAAGAAGAACTCAATCAGTTTACAAGGAATGAAGTATGGGACTTGGTTCCTAGACCAAAAGGATTTAACATCATCGGCACTAAGTGGATGTTCAGAAACAAGCTAAGCGAGAAGGGAGAAGTGGTAAGAAACAAAGCCAGACTGGTGGCTCCGGGTTATAGTCAGCAAGAAGGGATTGATTATACAGAAACCTTTGCACCAGTGGCCAGGTTAGAATCTATTCGTCTATTAATTTCTTTTGCCACTCAACACAACATCACTCTTTATCAGATGGATGTTAAGAGTGCCTTCTTAAATGGTTACATAGATGAAGAAGTTTATGTCCATCAACCTCCTGGTTTTGAAGACTCCATGTCTCCAAATCATGTTTTTAAGTTAAAGAAATCATTATACGGATTGAAACAAGCTCCTAAAGCTTGGTATGAACGTTTGAGTTCTTTCCTTCTGGAAAATGGTTTCACTAGAGGAAAAGTGGACACTACTCTCTTCTGTAAAACATTTAAAAAGGATATTTTAATTTGTCAAATATATGTTGATGATATTATCTTTGGAACATCTAATGCTACACTTCGAAAGGAGTTTGCTGAGTCTATGCAGGCTGAATTTGAAATGAGCATGATGGGAGAACTCAAGTATTTCCTTGGGATTCAAATCAACCAAACTTCTGATGGAACCTATGTTCATCAAACGAAGTATGTGAAAGAACTTCTGAAAAAGTTTAATCTTTCTGAAAGTAAAGAAGCCAAAACTCCTATGCATCCAACATGTGTCCTAGGTAAGGATGAGGTAAGTAAGAAGGTAGATCAGAAGTTGTACAGAGGTATGATTGGGTCTCTTCTATACCTAACTGCTTCTAGACCTGACATTCTCTTCTGTGTTTGTTTGTGTTCTATATTCCAATCATATCCGAGAGAATCTCATCTAACTGCGGTTAAGAGAATTCTGAGGTATCTGAAAGGTACTACTAATGTTGGTTTAGTTTACAGAAGATCCAAAGATTACAACTTAGTAGGATTCTGTGATGCTGACTATGCTGGAGATAGAATAGAAAGGAAGAGTACTTCTGGAAGTTGTCAATTTCTTGGAAGTCACCTGATCTCATGGTACAGCAAGAAGATTATCAGATATATGAGAGTAACATTCCTATCTTTTGTGATAATACTTCTGCTATATGTTTATCTAAGAATCCTATCTTACATTCAAAAGCTAAACATATTGAGATTAAACATCATTTCATAAGGGACTATGTTCAGAAGGGTGTTATATCTTTAAACTTTGTGGATACAGACCATCAGTGGGCAGATATCTTTACAAAACCCCTTGCTGAAGATAGGTTTAAGTTCATTCTGAAGAATATCAGTATGGATTTATGCCCAGAATGAGAAGATGAGAAGATCTTATGTATGAGTATCTTCTGAAATGAGATTGGATTAGTCTTTTATAAGAAGTTCTGATTGTAATCAATTAGAAGTAGTGATTCTGTTATTACTAACGTTTCATTGTCTAAGTTGACTCAGAATCTCTTTAAAAGTAAAACAGCTGTAACTGGCTATCCAGATGGTAAACACGTGTTCACTATTTCTGGACAAGCGTGCGTGCAGTTGAGGGGACGCCTACTTAGGTAACTGTGCTAATCACTTATTTTGTCATTATTATCTCTCCTCATGTCATGTAACACTAAATGCTATCCATCATTTCCTTTTATTTCTTTTTCTTTTAATACTCTTCAAACGTTTCTTTTCCCTCTCATATTTCTCTCTCTTGCATTCAGTTTCCTTTTCGCTCTCTCTCTCTTTGCATTTATATCATAAACCCCAGCAGTTTTCACTATCTGCAACTTCATCATGAATCCCTCGTCAAGTTCTGCCAATCAAGAAACTGATCGTAAACAAAAGAGAAAGGCAACTGATGAACCTGAAAACAAACCAAAAAGAGTAAGGATCACCTATGACCCTCTCAAAGTGAATCCGTTTGAAGCTATGATGTCTAGAAACTATTCTAGACGTGTGTATCAACCCCTTGATGGTATCCCTCAATCACCTCCCTCTTCACAGACTTCCACCACCTCTTCATCTTCTTTCATCTCTCTGGAACCACCTTCTTCACCATCTGATATCTCCTCTCCTTCAACCCATCCCTCAGATATATCCTCATCTCTCTCACACCCTTTTCCCACCAGAACACCTAACCCCTACAGTTTTGTGTTTCCCGACTCCAGGTTCATTGTCAACCCTCCAACACCTACCACTCAATCATTTCTAGAGATTTTACATTCTGATGTAAATAGGTGGTTGGAAATTCTGGGCGTTGCTCACCTTAACCATCTGGATGAGTATGCTACTTGCAACCTCTGGGATGCATTTCGTCAGGATTTTCTGGTTAGGGCTACGGACGTCCAGAGAAGGATCATGACTGACGCACCTGGTTCTCGTGGTCGTCTCTTGGAAGTTGGTGAAAGCAGCTATCACCATCTCATCAGGAACAGAAGAGTTCTTGAAGAGAGGATACCTGCAGATGAGATGGTAGAAGAAAATCCCTGCAGAGACATCGTGGTATGGAGACCAAGGTATCTTGTGCTGACTAGAGATTTTCAATGGTTGTTTGATTGGTTCAGAATGAACCCTTCTGAAAGTGCTCCTCACATGGTCTTTCCAGAAGTGGTTTATCCTGCTGAAGTTGCTGGTCCTACTCCTCCAACAAACCTAGCAGCTATTCTTCAGGCGTTGGAAGTTGGAGCTTCTGTGTTGCCTGAACCAGAATATGCTGAGGCTGCTCTTGAGTCAGACTCAGATGTTGAAATGGAAGGTACAGAAGCTGAAGACCTCCCAGAAGATCGTCTTGCTGAGATTGTTGTCCCTGTTGGCAGAAATTCTGGTGCTTCTTCTTCTGGTGTACCCTCAGCTCTGATGGAGACCTTGGAAGCTCTGCATCAGAATCAAGCTATGCTGGCTTCTCGTTTGGACGCGCAAGAAGCAGCCAATGCTGAGTTTCGCTCCTTCATGGAAAGGCAAACTGCAAGCACTAACGGGGTTCATGACATTCTGGCGCAGATTTTGTCTAAGCTAGGGTCTTAGTCTTTGGTCTTTGTAGGTTTCTTTCCTTGTTGCATCTGTTATTCTGCATACATCTTTTGTAATCCTGCTTGTTTAATCAATGAAAAGTTTAATTCTGTTTCTTTCCTTTGTCGTTTTCTACATCTGAATCTTTTATATTCTTTTTGATGTTATGACAAAAAGGGGGAGAAAATATATGATAAATGATCTGATTAAATATTATCAGTTACCGCGTAAAAAGGCCCCACATTACTAACAGAACATGCAAAGTTCTATGCTTTAAGTTGTGTTGTTGCAGGAATTGAAGATTCAAGATCAACATTAGAAGCAACAAGATGAATCAAGTTCTTGGATTCTTGAAGCAAGCTGAGTGCTATGAAGCTTCAGAATCAGAATCAGAAGCAAGAAGGAAGAATGTTCAGATATTCTGATGATAGAATATGATCTGAAACATTATGTCTATTTGTTCTGATACATTCTATATGGCTTATATGGCTCTGATTCATATTATGTGTTCTGAAACATATTTTATGTTCTGATTCATTCATGCTATCTTTTGTCGTTTAGTTTTGTTCTGTAACATTTCAGGATGTAGAGATGCTCTAATGAAGCTCTGGTACATTCAACAATGTTCTGATACATTCTAGCATGAAGTGATGAAAGAAGAAATTCAAGCTCTGAAGCTGTCCCAATGGAAGCAGGAATCAGAAGCTGTGAATGTTCTGAAGATCAAAGAAATTCAAGTTCTGAAGCTGTCCGATGGAAGCAGAAATCAGAAGCTGTGAATGTTCTGAGGATCTAAAGAAATTCAATGTTCTGAAGCTGTCCTATGGAAGTAGGAATCAGAAGTCATGAATGTTCTGAAGATCAAGCACTGTGAACGTCTCTACTGAAATACTCAGGGAAGTCTTTTATTTATAAAATTCTTCTAGTATTAATTTCAGGGGGAGATTATTCATCTCAGGGGGAGATTGTCAATCTCAAAGGGGGAGACATATTCACATGCTTATGCTATAGCTGTGTAAATTGTCTTTAGCCGTCTTCTCTTTCTGATCGCAAATTCATATCATTTATATATGTTTTTGTCATCATCAAAAAGGGGGAGATTGTTAGAACAAGATTTGTTCTGATCAATATTCTTAGTTTTGATGATAACAAGGATATGAATTTTGTGTGAGATAATGTGGTACTCTAATACATTGCAATTTCCCTTTCAGGAAATATATAAAGAGTATGCACAAATCAGCGCTCAGAAGCTTTGTCTCAGAAGGTTCAGCATGCAACATCAGAACATGGTCTGGCAAGACATCAGAAGATGGTCAAGGCGGAATCAGAACATGGGTCTATGGAAGCATCAGAAGAACTTGAGATCAGAAGCAGAAGCACTGAAGTTCTCATGGTATCACGCTCATAAGCACTTCAAGGTCAGAAGACAAGAAGATGCTATGCACCAAGTTGTTTGACTCTGATGATATTCAAATGTTGTATACACAAACATTAGATCAGAAGAAAGTACGGGTGGCAGGCTACGCTGACTGACAAAAGGAACGTTAGAAGCTATTAAAGGCAACGTCAGTAGACACAGCGTGAACAAGGCTCGAGGTATTTGACAAAAGCGTGAAACATTAAATGCAATGCTGTACGGAATACGCAAAGCATTAAATGCTCCCAACGGTCATCTTCTCAAGTGCCTCTAAATATGAAGTTCTGATGAGAAGCAAGGTTGACGATTCGCTAACAATAAACTTGCTGAAACGCTGTTCGAACTAAAAGCTCAGAAACTTCATCTTCATCAAAGCTCACTACATTGCTGTTGTAATATATTAGTGAGATTAAGCTTAAACGTTAAGAGAAATATCACTGTTGTGATTATAGCTTTTCAGAAGCATTGTAAAACTCTTATTTGATTACATTAATTTGTAAGTATCTAGAGTGATCAAGTGTTGATCAGGATACTCTAGGAAGTCTTAGCTTGTGTCTAAGCAGTTGTAATTAGAGTGATCACGTGGTGGTCAGGATACTCTAAGAAAGTCTTAGCTTGTGTCTAAGCATTTGTTCCTGGAGTGATCAGGTTGTGATCAGGATACTCTAGAAGACTTAGTCGCGGACTAAGTGGAAAACCATTGTAATCTGTTGCGATTAGTGGATTAAATCCTCAGTTGAGGTAAATCACTCCGTGGGGGTGGACTGGAGTAGTTTAGTTAACAACGAACCAGGATAAAAATAACTGTGCAAATTGTTTTTATCGTTCAAGTTTTTAGACTACACTTATTCAAACCCCCCCTTTCTAAGTGTTTTTCTATCCTTCACCACCTACCCTAAATTTGTCTTTCTTGTTCTTTAAGTCTTTCGTTTGAAAGGGCTATCCATACCATAAGGAGGGTAGGTAGTCTTTTCATTGGATGAATCGGGTCATCGAGATTCATCGTTTGCCATAAGTCTATCCATACCATAAGAAGGGCACGAAATCTTAAGGAAAGGATGGAATAGTCATTTGTAGGCAACCAGTAAGGGTGCCTTAGCATTCGAAGGAACGATCATCATTTATCGAGTCAACATCAAGGGAAAAGATCATTTTTAATCGTAGGTAACTCGAAGGGACTATGATCTTTTATGATGATATTTCGTAGGCAGCAAGCTAAGGCATCCCTACATCCGAGGGACTTGACTATTTAATCGAAGGTGGCATAAGAGGAAATACCCTAAAGGTGTGTGTGTGAAACAATAGTGATTGATTTATATTAATCCTGAAAATTAGGGTTATGCTATGTAGCTTTTAGTCTTGCCATACAATCTTATTCAATTGCTAACAGTTATATAGTGCGGGAATTTAAAGGAAGAAAATAAAACCTACAACTATTACAAGGCTTCGGGGAGGAGATTACACAACCAAAACCGGGGAAAAAGGCAAAAAATAAAATGCAGAAAGTAAACCTACAACTATTACAAAGCTTTGAGGCAGTTACATAATAGAAGAAGAATTGGGGGCGAAAATAAAACCTAGAATTATTACAAGGCTTTGGGAGAGATACATAATTAAACCTTTTGCGAAAAATAAAAATGCGGAAAGTAAAACTAATTACTATTTCAAACCAAAAGCGAATACCAAAATAATGAAGGAGTGAAAAACACTTAGAAAGGGGGGATTGAATAAGGGTTGTTTCTTTTTGGAAAATAAAAATAATGAACACAATTATTTTTATCTTGGTTCGTTTGAACTCAAATCTACCTCCATTCCACCCTCACAGGTGATTTACCTCCATTGAGGATTTAATCCACTAATCAAAAAGTGATTACAATGGTTCTCCACTTAGATCAATCTCTAAGTCTTCTTGAGTCTGCAGATCACAACTTGATCACTCAAGGAAATTTATTTTTCAAAGATATAATCAAAAATACAGAGATAATAATGCTTCTAAAAAGTTGTAATCACTAAGTGATTTTTCTCTTAAGCTTATGATATAGAACTCACTAAATATACAAAAGTATGTGAGCTTGAAGATGATGATGCTTGTTGTGTTCTAGAACTTTGTGTGAAAGAATGTTATGCGTTATATGTTGTAACCTTTCTTTTGGCAGAATAGATCCTTTTATAGGTGTTGAGAATGTGACCGTTGAACAATTCTGCATTTAATGCTTTTCGTGTACAATACATATTGCATTTAATGTTACATGCTTTTGTCAACTACCTCGAGCCTTGCTTCAACTGCTTTTTTTAACTATGCCTTTTGTAGCCATGCTTCTAACGTTCCTTTTGTCAGAAAGACAGACTGTCCTATTTAGCTTTTCATCATTTGCTTTCTTCTAGAATCAGACTTTGTGATTTGCTTTGTTCATCAAAGTTTCCAGCGTTTGGTGCAAGTTAGAACTTCAGCGCTTCAGACTATAGAAGTTCCTTTGAGCGTGATACTTTTAGAGCTTTAGAGCTTGCTTCTAATAGCCATGTTCTGACAACTTCAAGACCATATTCTGATGTAGCCGTCCAGAACATTTGGGTCAGAGCATCTGAAGGATAAGATATTGCATACTCTTTTACACTTTTCCTGAAATGGAAAACGTAATTTATTAGAGTACCACATTGTCTTATACAAAATTAATTTCTAATGTTATCATCAAAATTAGAAAATATGATCAGAACATTTCATATTCTAATAATCTCTCCCTTTTTGATGATGACAAAAACATATGGAGTTGATATGAAATTGTATCTAGAACAAAAGATGAGAAAGACAATAGCATAATGCGAACAATCAGAGTATGTAGATTTATCTCCCCCTGAGATTAACAATCTCCCCCCTGAAATTAATACCAGATGAATTTAATATAAAAAGACTTCCTTGAGTATTTTCCATTTCAGAAGAGACTTTAAAGTTGAGCTTTATCTCAAGATGATACAGAGCTTCCTTTCAGAGCTTCCTTTGGACAACATCAAAGCTTTGAGTTTTCTATAGAGAACCAGCGTATTAGAGCATCATATTTTATTTGCTTCAGATCTTTGCAATTCTTGTTCAAAATATGTTTCTCCCCCTTTTTGAGATCTTCAGAGCATCACATTCCTACAAAACTTTCAGATACAAACTTTGCAATTCTTGTTAGAAAATGTTGAAGCTTAAGCCTTGCAACTGATATAATAAAATCAATTCAAAATATGTTTCTCCCCCTTTTTGTCAAACATCAAAAAGAATAATAAAGATTCAGATGAAAACAAATAATGGACGAGAAAGAAAATGTTTCATTAATGATCAGAAAATGAACAAAACAGATGCAAAAACAAACTACTCCTAAAGACAAGAAAAAAAACTAGGAAAGTTTGGAGGCTAAGAAGGCTAGCATGTTCTTGATCTCAGTTGTATATTCGGCTTGCTTCTTAGAAGTCTCTTCAGACTTCTGCATCCAAGTTTTGATCTCTTGATTGGTGTCATCTTACTTTTCCAGACGATCAAACACAGCTTCCTGATTCTTTTGGAGATCCTTCAGAGTATTCCACAGTTCAGAACTTGAAGGACCTCCAGATGATGAAGCGGTTGAGACAGCTGGTAGAGTAACAGGATTAGACTTAAACTAAGAGAAGATAGTTTCCATGTCTCCTGTCAGAAGTACAAAATCCTTAGGAGCAAAAGGAAATTGTTCTGGTTTCCATACAACCAAAGGCAGAGGCTGATCAATCTTCATGTTATCATATTCAAACTCCATATCACCAGCTTCAGATGCCGCAGCTTCAGAAGATTCTTCCTGCACAAGCTTCCAATTCGAGACATTCTGAAGTTCCTTCCAATTGCCAAAGTCCAGAGCCAGGCCAGCAGGAGAAGGAGCTTCAGAAACACAGAAATTCAGAAGATCCAGAACATCAGCCTTCTGATCCTCGAAGAAAACTTTCTAGAGCTTTTCAATAGCCACATGATCTAGCTTATGATCATAGGCAGCCTTCAGATTTTCCAACCAAGTCTGTACCCTGTAGTTAAGAAACTGAAAACGTGTATCAACAGAGGGTGGGGTTGAGTTGGGTCTGATGAGGGTAATGGGCTCTTGGGGGTTGGAAATTAGGTAAGGTTCAGAGGGTTTGTTAGGAAGGAGATGTGGAGTGGGTGAGATGGGTGAAGATTCTTATTCATGATCAGAGTCTAAGACAACAACTGCTGGATCATATGAAGGTGTTGCATTATGAGGTTTGTGAAAGAGAGAATCAAAGGATGATGGAGAGGATGGTTTTAATAAAATTGCATAAGATAGGTATATCAACTGCTGGTTGGTTTTCAGATGTTGGAGACCCTGGTTGTAATTGAGGTGCAGAAGATTGAGGTTCAAAGGCTGGAGGTTGTGTAGTGGAGAAAATGTTTTCATAGGGTAAAGGTGGGAATCTGACATTTAGAGGTGGAGGGTTTCGAATGATGGGTTCAGAAGATTGAGCAGGTTGTTTTCCTTTGGAAGTGGTGGAGGTAGATGGGAATTTAGAAGATGGTTGTGTTTTTGGTTGCGGTTCTGGTTCTGGTTCAGAGTTTAAGATAGAGTCATCTATTTGATCTATATTATTTATCAGCTTCCTAAGGTTTTTAGAGGTTTGTATTTAATAATCATCTTGTCAACAGGTTCCAGTGTATGTGGAACATTTCCCTTATATCATATACGTATTCTATTATTTCTACTTACACCATATAGCATAGAGGCCATCTGGCTTCTACCTATACTTCTAGATAGAAACTTCCTGAAACTCAAATCGTATTCTTTAAGAATATTATTAGTTCTTAGAATAGAAGTATCTGGGCTAGAGGATGTTTTTAGAATTTCAACATCTTTTGTTAGTTTTAAAAATTTTTCTTTGAGTCCTGAATTTTCTATCTCAAGTTTCTTAATTTCATATGCAAAAGCCTTTTTGAGAATTTTAGATTTGATACTAAGTTTACTTTTAACTTCAAGAAGTTCTGAGAGACTAGAAACAATATCTTCTATAGTTAGTTCAGAAAATACCTCTTCAGAATCTGAGTCAGCGGCAGATTCTTCTTCACCATCAACAGTTGCCATGAATGCTATATTTGCTTGCTCATCTTCAGAGTCAAACTCTTGATCAGAGGAATCTAGGTCATCCCAAGTAGCCATCATACCTTTCTTCTTCTCAAATCTTTTTCTGGGCTTTTCTCTCTGAAGCTTAGGACATTCATTCTTGAAGTGTCCTGGTTCTTTGCATTCATAACATACTATGCTTTTATTTCCAGATCTTATGTGTCCAAAAGATTCTCCCTCTTCACATTTCTTGAAGCTTTTAAATCTTATTTGCTTGTTTTTCCAGAGTTGATTTACTCTTCTAGAAAGAAGAGATAACTCATCTTCTTCTTCAGACTATGAGTCGTCAGATCTTTCTTCTTTAGCCTGAAAAGCGTTAGTACAATTTTTATTGTTAGATTTTAAAGCAATAGATTTACCTTTCCTTTGAGGTTCATTTGTTAGAACAAGATTTGTTCTGATCAATATTCTTAGTTTTGATGATAACAAGGATATGAATTTTGTGTGAGATAATGTGGTACTCTAATACATTGCAATTTCCCTTTCAGGAAATATATAACGAGTATGCACAAATCAGCGCTCAGAAGCTTTGTCTCAGAAGGTTTAGCATGCAACATCAGAACATGGTCTGGCAAGACATCAGAAGATGGTCAAGGCAGAATCAGAACATGGGTCTATGAAAGCATCAGAAGAACTTGAGATCAGAAGCAGAAGCACTGAAATTCTCATGGTATCACGCTCAGAAGCACTTCAAGGTCAGAAGACAAGAAGATGCTATGCACCAAGCTGTTTGACTCTGATGATATTCAAATATTATATTCACAAACATCAGATCAGAAGAAAGTACAGGAGGCAGGCTACGCTGACTAACAAAAGGAACGTTGGAAGCTATTAAAGGCAACGTCAGTAGACATAGCGTGAACAAGGCTCGAGGTAGTTGAGAAAAGCGTGAAACATTAAATGCAAAGCTCTACGGAACACGCAAAGCATTAAATGCGCTCAACGGTCATCTTCTCAAACGCCTATAAATATGAAGTTCTGATGAGAAGCAAGGTTGACGATTTGCTAACAATTAACTTGCTGAAACGCTGTTCAAATTCAAAGCTCAGAAACTTCATCTTCATCAAAGCTCACTACATTGCTGTTGTAATATATTAGTGAGATTAAGCTTAAACGTTAAGAGAAATATCACTCTTGTGATTATAGCTTTTCAGAAGCATTGTAAAACTCTTATTTGATTACATTAAATTATAAGTAACTAGAGTGATCAAGTGTTGATCAGGAAACTCTAGGAAGTCTTAGCTTGTGTCTAAGCAGTTGTAATTAGAGTGATCACGTGGTGGTCAGGATACTCTAAGAAAGTCTTAGCTTGTGTCTAAGCATTTGTTCCTGGAGTGATCAGGTTGTGATCAGGATACTCTAGAAGACTTAGTCGCGGACTAAGTGGAAAACCATTGTAATCTGTTGCGATTAGTGGATTAAATCCTCAGGTGAGGTAAATCACTCCGTGGGGGTGGACTGGAGTAGTTTAATTAACAACGAACCAGGATAAAAATAACTGTGCATATTGTTTTTATCGTTCAAGTTTTTAAGACTACACTTATTCAAACCCCCCCTTTCTAAGTGTTTTTCTATGCTTCATCATTTTCATCAAGTTCAATTTCATGACTTCTTAGAGCGCTTATGAGCTCTTCAAGAGATACTTCGTTCAGATTCTTAGCATTCTTGAAAGCTGTAACCATTGGTCCCCATCTTTTGGGAAAAATTCGGATTATCTTCTTGACATGGTCATCTTTAGTGTAGCCTTTGTCTAGAACTCTCAGTCCAGATGTCAGAGTTTGGAATCTAGAAAACATTGCTTCAATATTTTCATCATCTTCCATCTTGAAATCCTCATACTTCTGGATGAGAGCCAGAGCTTTGGTCTCATTGACTTTAGTGTTCCGTTCATGAGTCATTTTCAAAGATTCAAACATCTCATGAGCTGTTTCCCTGTTAGTTATCTTTTCATACTCAACATGAGATATAACATTTAACAGTATGGTTCTTGCTTTATGATGATTTTTGAAAACTTTCTTTTGTGAATCACTCATAGCTTGTCTGCTGATTTTGAATCCACCAATTTCCGGATGTGTGTAACCATCCAACACCAAGTCCTATAGGTCACCATCTTGACATAGAAAGTATCTCTCTATCCTATCTTTCCAATATTCAAAATTTTCACCATCAAAGACTGGTGGTCTGTTGAATCCGTTGAAGCTATTGCTACCATTGTTGTTTTGTTCAGTAGTGGTTGGTACTGGAGTTGCCATTTGCGGGTTTTTCTCCTGAATATTTTGTCTAACACTGTTAAGTGTTTGCACCTAGAACCAAAGCGCTCTGATACCAATTGAAGGAGTGAAAAACACTTAGAAAGGGGGAGGATTGAATAAGGGTTATTTCTTTTTGGCAAATAAATATAATGAACACAATTATTTTTATCCTGGTTCGTTTGAACTCAAACTACCTCCAATCCACCCTCACAGGTGATTTACCTCCACTGAGGATTTAATCCACTAATCAAAAACTGATTACAATGGTTTTCCACTTAGATCAACCTCTAAGTCTTCTTGAGTCTACAGATCACAACTTGATCACTCAAGGAAATTTCTTTTACAAAGATATAATAAAAAATACAGAGATAATAATGCTTCTAAAAAGCTATAATCACTAAGTGATTTTTCTGTTAAGCTTATGATCTAGAACTCACTAAATATACAAAAGTATGTGAGCTTGAAGATGAAGATGCTTGCTGTGTTCTAGAACTTTGCGTGAAAGAATGTTATCCGTTATATGTTGTAACCTTTCTTTTGGGCAGAACAGATCCTTTTATAGGTGTTGAGAATGCGACCGTTGAACAGTTATGCATTTAATGCTTTGCGTGTACAATACATACTGCATTTAATGTTACATGCTTTTGTCAACTACCTCGAGCCTTGCTTCAACTGCTTTTTTTGACTATGCCTTTTGTAGCCATGCTTCTAACGTTCATTTTGTCAAACAGACAGACTGGCCTATTTAGCTTTTCATCATTTCCTTTCTTCTAGAATCAGACTTTGTGATTTGCTGTGTTAATCAGAGTTTCCAGCATTTTGTGCAAGTTAGAACTTCAGCGCTTCAGACTATGGAAGTTCCTTTGAGCGTGATACTTTTAGAGCTTCAGAGCTTGCTTCTAATAACCATGTTCTGACAACTTTAAGACCATGTTCTGATGTAGCCCTCCAGAACATCTGGGTCAGAGCATCTGAAGGATAAGATATTGCACACTCTTTTACACTTTTCCTGAAATGGAAAACGTAATTTATTAGTGTACCATATTGTCTTATTCAAAATTCATTTATAATGTTATCATCAAAACTAGAAAATATGTTCAAAACATTTCATGTTCTAACAAATAAGACAGGATAAACTCTTATGATCGAAAAGAAAATAAAAAGGCAAAATAAAAGATTTTTTGAAAACTGAAGGGCAAACCTTAAAAAGCTGACTAATGAAAACGGGTAAAAACCTAAAATTAATTATTAGTTAAAAAACCTAATTAATTTAGACAATTAATTCTGATTAAATTGAAAATTAACCCTAATTATTTTGCCTAATTAATCAAAACCTAAATTAAATTTTAAAAAAAAAACCTAAAATTAATTAAACCTAATTAAAATTATTAACTAAATTAAATTAATTACTAAATAAAAACTAATTTTATTAATTAAAATGAATTTTGTTATTTTTATAAAAAAGATTTAATTTTGAAAAGAATTAATTAAAAGGTTTTTAGTTAAAAATATAAAGAAAAGAGCTAAAATAAAATAAAATAAATAAATAATAAAAAATTAAAAAACCTGGCGCTTTGATCCAGTGCGGCTGGCTCTGGGAAGACCATGGTGAGCCTGCGCATCCTAAAACGTTAGATCTGAAGCTAGAGAGATCTGAGGGCTGGAATGTAGAGTGTACTGTATAGGTGCGTTGGCTGGGGGTGCGGAATCTATAAAGAAGAGATAACAATCAATATTTCAAAAAAAACGAAGTGCAAGGGGTAGGGTTCGAACCCAGGCCCCTGCACATAGAAATCCCCAACGCGCTCTTACCACACGAGCCAACTGCGCTTCGATGTTAAACTAACGCAACCAAGTCTATCTATAAAAAAACAAATTTTGGAATATTTCAAACTGGAAAACACGCACGATGCTGTTCGTCTTCCCCAACCTTTAAATTTTGTCTGCAAACGACTTTTTCCCACAGACGAAACATAGGTACAGGTTCTAGCCACAGTTTTCGTGTGTCACCATAGACCTGTATAAATCAAAATCTTAAAATACTGCACATAAATTCAAGACAAAACCGTGGATCAATGCGAAATCGACTCCTGAATTCAATTGTACCATCGGTTCGTCCAATTTTGCCTCTAACCCAATTTCCCCAATTTAGAGCTTGCTAACCCTAACAATGGCGTCTTTCCATACCTGCATCAATCCTTAAAACAAATAAACCATAAACGATTTATGCATCCATATGAACCAGATAAAAAGAAACGTCATGATGCGTTAATTGTAAAGATTGGAATAAAAAGAAACTTTTGCAAACTGTGATGGTGGGGACGTAATTCTTGCTGCTCCACGGCCAGTTAAGGGTTGGGAATGCTTCAGAATGCATCCAGGATTATTTTTCGATCTTCAGAACTTCTGGAATTGGCTTGGAATTTCCTCTGCCACCTCACATTGTTTCACGATTTTTTGACCCTTGAATGGGGTTCTTTGCTTCAGATTTTCGTCCCCTAATCATCAGGGTTCATTGTGTATATATAGTAGATGGATTTTAGGTTAACAATTTGAATCAAATCAATTTGAATCATGGCATTGGAATTTGATTGAAAATTGATTTCCAATCTTTCTAAATTTGACCAAAACTTAATCTTCACTTCCCAATCTCCATTAGCACAAAATTGAATCAAAAATATGATATTTGGATGATTGACATTGATTGTAAACCAAAACCAAATCAAATCTTTCTCGTATTTTTTAAAATATTTCATTTAAATAGTATTTTTAATTAATAAAAATTCAATAACAATAGAATAAAAATCAAATAATCATGGGATTGGTCATGGACATTCTCGATAACCTCATAAGAAATATTGGGTCAAAAAAGGTTGGGCCCATTTATAAAAAAATCCAATTTGGCCCTTATTTGCTCCATGTATTCTACCAAAATTTGACCAACTTTGACAAATCATATCTCCCTCAATTTTTAAGGTATGAAAGTGTTCTAGGACTTTATGGAAATCCCAAGATGTCCTATTCAAGCCACTTTGGAACCCTTTTTGCATTTGGAGATTTTATCTTGATGATATTGGCTTTGACAAAAAAACAGCTTTTGGTTGACTTTCAAAAGGACCTGTAATGTTTTGGCCCATATCTCATATGAAGCATTTTTATCCTTGGCTTTTGAGAGACAAAGTTGTAGATAATTCAATTTTCTTTGAAATGGGCTTTGGTTGGTAAATTTATGATGCACCATGTGAAAGTTATGGCTGGTCAAAGTACAATTGACTTTTTAAGTTAAAAACCCTAATTTAGAAACTTTAGATTTTGTTGATTTATGAACTTTCCTTGATGAATCATGACCAATCCTTGATCAAATGATGTATTTTACTTCAAAATGTTGTTGTTGACTTTTAGGTCAAACTAGTCGACTGTTGACTTTTTGAGCATTTGACTGGGCAATCTTGGGAATCAAAGCTTGAAAATTAGCATGAGGATACTTTGAAGCATATGAGTGGCCAATGAAGTCCATTCGAGGTGTCAGAACCTGGTTTTATTTTGAGAGAAACAAAAACCATAATTGGATACTTATTGCTTAGGAGAGAGATAATCAAACTTGTTTCTTAGTGCTTGACCAAAATGTTTTGAAATATGATGGGCAAATTTTGGGGTATGACAGCTGCCCCTGTTCAATCTTCTTAAACTTGAGGATGTAGATTGGCTTGTGTGCCTGTCGGAATCTGAAGGTGGAAGAGGATTGAACACTAGAATACCAAGAAATTTGCCCTCGATGATGTGGGGACTTTTTCAGAGATGGGCTTAAAGACGCCATCCAGGAAGAGTATTGTCGGGGATGGGCTTAAAGATGTCATTCGGACGTTGAGAGAAAGTTATCGTAGATGGGCTTATAGATGCCATCTGGTTTGGATAATATGAAAGTAAGAATGAGTCTTTCATTAGACTATATCTGTGCTCGATGTATTGAGAAGTATTCGTTGGAGATGGGCTTGTAGATGCCATCTATTTTTGGAGATTGATCGTGTCAGTACCGTTCGTGGCGACCGAATTAGATCTTTGAAGAATGATCGTGCCTACACCATTCGTGATGATAGAATTGGATCTTTGACTGTTGATCGTGTCAGCACCGTTCGTAGCAACTGAATTAGATCTTTGAAGGATGATCGTGTCTACACCATTCGTGATGACAGACTTAGATCTTTGAATATTGATCGTGTCAACACCGTTCGTAGCAACTGAATTAGATCTTGGAAAGATGATCATGTCTACACCGTTTGTAGTGATAGAATTAGATCTTTGAATATTGATCGTGTCAGTACTGGTCGTAGTAACTGAATTAGATCTTTGAAGGATGATCGTGTCTACACCGTTCGTGATGATAGAATTAGATCTTTGAATGTCGATCATGCCAGCACCGTTCTTAATAACTGAATTAGATCTTGGAAATATGATCGTGTCTTCACCGTTCGTGATGATAGAATTAGATCTTTGAATGTTGATCGTGTCAGCACCGTTCGTAGTAACTGAATTAGATCTTGGAAAGATTATCGTGTCTTCACCGTTTGTGATGATAGAATTAGATCTTTGAATGTTGATCGTGTCAGCACCGTTCATCATAATTGAATTAGATCTTGGAAATATGATTGTGTCTACACCGTTCGTGATGGTAGAATTAGATCTTTGAATGTTGATCGTGTCAGCACCACTCGTAGTAACTCAATTAGATCTTGGAAAGATGATCGTGTCTATACCGTTCATGATGATAGAATTTGATCCCTGAATGTCCCTTGATTATCTCTGAACTATCTCCGGAGAATACCCAGAACTAAGTATCTGAACTAAATCATTGTCTTGATTATCTCTGAACTATCTCTAGGGAATATCCAAAATTAAGTATCAGAACTAAATCTCTGTCTTGATTATTTCTGAACTATCTCTAGAAGATATCCAAAACTAAGTATCAGAACTAAATCTCTGTCTTGATTATCTCTGAACTATCTATAGGGAATACCCAAAATTAAGTATCCGAACTAAATCTCTGTCTTGATTCTTTCTGAAGTATCTCTGGAAGATATACAAAATTAAGTATCAGAACTAAATCTCTGTCTTGATTATCTCTGAACTATCTCTGGGAGATATCCAAAATTAAGTATCAGAACTAAATCTCTGTCTTGAATGAGTGTCAGAATTAAATCGTTGACTTGATTATATCTGCATTATATCTAGAAGATAATGTTCATTTGATTTATAGGAATAGACTGAAAAAGCAACGTTAGTTTTTCGCAATGTTGTGATGCATGTATTGTAATTTATTTTTGAAATGAATGAGAGTGTTATGCATATGTCATGGGGTACATGATGTATGAATGCAAAATGTCATTAACAAGGACATCAAATGGTAGTAGCGTCCGGCTAGGAAAGTAAATCCCTGATGTTGCAGAGAATACGATGTACAAGTTTTTTCTATTCTAATATGAACGCTCACTTCATGCTCGAGGATATTCAGTTGGAGATCTATGACTTTTGCTTGGGGATGGAAGTAACTTGAAAGATTGATCTTGATGTACCCTGATTGGAGATAAGAGAGATGAATAAACCTTTGTGGGGATATGATTTTGTGAGACCGACTCTGTGGGAGGGCATGGATGCCTTGAACATTGCCCCCAGTGATTATAGTATCTTCCATTCCTTGGATTGTGTAGATTGGGACACCCCAATGCGTGTTGGTCGAAGTTTCAAACATGCCTTGCATAGCTTTGCCCCAGCAGTAGGGACCTTGGAGAGATTATCCTTGTGAGGACTTTTTGGGATATATACTATTGGTGATGCCCCTAGTACACATAAACTTAGGAAAATTCCCCTGATTGTTCGATGCTCTTGAGAGATTCTTTGAATCTTGACCTGATTGCCCCAAATTGATTGGACAAGGCATGTCATGCCCCTTGTATTTATTGACTTCTAATCAAACTGAGTCAGGTGTAAGAGATGTTGCTGCTGCAGTGGTTTTGTCTGTCGGGATGACATTTAGTCATTAGTCGTACCCTATGCAGATTCCTCCTGATACTAACATTGGAAATTATGTAGCAGAATATGTTTAATAATGAATTCATGAGATGCAGTGCATATGTCTGACTTGAGTTTGTTACAAAACATTAAAACAGAATATGTGAATGCGTGATATTTGTAAAAACGAGATATCAACTTAGCATTTACGGAAAACCTTAAGGAGTCAGAATACCTTTTGGTGACAATACGCTTTCGAACTAACCATGTTTGAGTTAGGACTTTCAAGGGTTGTAACGTGCCTTGGTTCCTGGTTTAACAAACAAAGGATAATGGCTCAAAGTTTATTTTCACCCATCCCAATCTTCATGATGTTCTTCGATCCTATGCTCGGTTAACTTTGCGTTTAAGTCCTAGCAGAGCTTTGAAGTCATGATATTGACGTTTGATGATGGTTTAAGCACCGAAAGTTTATTTGGACATGCGGTCATCCTTTTTTTGGTAATATTTTCTTTTGTCGAGGATTTGCAACAACCTTTTTTTTGACTTTGTTATCCATAACTTTTGCCTGAACTATTTATTTTGAGATTACAGTCAGCGGGATGTTTTAATTGTTGATAAGTCTCTTTCATAGGTTTTGACTTAACATTTTTTTTTCTTTCTTTTTGATAGATGTTGACTGCCTGACTTAATGGTTACGGGAACCCATCACCAATTGAGTAAAAGGCATACTGGTGGAACTGAGTTAACTGAGTAACTACCCCGCCCCCAGGTTATGATCAAGGTTTTAATCTGTACGAGAAAGAAAACTTCTACTTCTTAGGCTCAAAGGGGTTGAAGAGGGATTAACATCCTTATATCTCCACTGTTTAGGAATTGAAACAATGCCTGTACATCGTCAGCATAGTCTGTTCAAAAGCATGCTGTAATTGGTTGCGGTATCGTTTTCGTCATCCTCCCTCAAAAAGGCTTACAGCTTAGCAGGAGTTGAATATCAAAAAATAAAAAAAAAGTGAAAACACATTTTAAATGAGTGATAACGAAATAATTTTATTCAAGACAAACATATGTAATGCACTAATGATGATGATTAAAACGAATAATGTCTATCATAATTCGAATGTTTAAACAAACAGAATAGAATTTGCAAATGAAAGTAAAACTAATGTTCTGACAGTCCATCCTTCTAGCCATCAATCAGTCTTGTCATGACTAGGCATGGGAGCGGTGATCACCACGGGAGTCTCAGGAGGGTTGAACTCAATTTCACCAGCATCGATCATGTCTTGGATCTTGTTCCTCAGCGTCCAACAACTACTTGTATCGTGACGAGGGCTATCGGAGTGGTACGCACACCTCGCATTAGGATTATAACCGCGAGCAGAAGTACTAGGATTCTTAGGGGGATCCTTTTGTCATACCCCAAAATTTGCCCATCTCATTTTCATCAAGGCGCACAAGTTGGCAAAAATTTTAAGGGAAAAAACCTAAAACCCTAAATGAAGAATTTTGAACTTCTTGATTAATGAGCCTAAGACTTTCATTTTAAACATGTTCATGACTTTGTAGAAGATCTTTAAATCCATATTTATCCCTTTATAATTCTATTTACTATTTATTTGAATTTTTATTCATTTAAATATTAAATAAATTTACAAAAATATCAAGACAAATGGATTAAATTATGTGGATTTTATTTTAATCACACAAGGGCTCAACAAATGCCATAAGGAGGTCCGAATGTGAAGGGGAGGTTTTTTTTAACCAAAATTAGAAGGGATTTTTTCCATGCATATTCATGCAAAATGTCAAGGGATTAAAACCCAATACTTAAAGCCCAAAACAAACCCTAAAAGACTGATATATATGCTAAAAATAATGAGGGAGGGGGGGGGAGACAAGGGTTCCCAAGGGTAAAAAAAAACACGCAAAAGCTAGGGCACGGGAGAGCTTTGGTTCCAACGAGTTCCAATCACATGTGATCATCCCAAGAGCATTCTAACACCTCCAGGGATCATTCTCGATCATCTTTGAAAGTTTCAACACCCTATATCGTCGTATCCGAGTTGCACTCTTAGTGGAAATTTTCTCACTCTTTAAACCTTCATATCATATTCCATAAACGGTTTTTGTGCATGCATTCGTGTTTATATTCAATCTCATGATCGTTTGGATGTTGAGCTCGCAGGTTTTAGCGCCATATTAACGTTCCACCATTGTTGAAGCTCCAAGCTTCAACGTTTTCGTTTTCATACTTGCAGGGCTCCTTAGTAGAAAATAATAGCACCATCGAGTCCGTGACGTCCAAATTAGTAGGACTGGGCATTCTTTTGTATTGTTCCACGTGATTTTCTTGATAATATTTTTGCAGGAAATTGCTACAAAAACGCACAGCTAAGTCGTAGCGAAGCCGAAGCCAGATCGTAGCAAAAATAGGGCAAGGCAAGGAAAGTGATGATGAATAGTAGCGTGGAACTTTTGACCATTCTCGGAGCTTCCCTATTGGCTGTTCAACGGAATCTGGTCCTCTCTCCATTCTGGATTGGCCAGACGTTCGCGCAAGGGGGCCCACGGTTGACTAGATTCAAGATTCAAAACAGAACACGTGATCGTACATTATTCAATGGTCCTGGTTCGTTGACACCATACATGCGTAGCACAGTTGGTAAATGGAGCGTATTGCTGACCAGGACTGCCTCAGTTCGAATCCAGCTGAAGGCAAAATTGATTTTTTATCAATTCTTTGGTTTAAGACACCACCAGATCCCACGCTTTCTCCTATATGCTGCCTATGGTACACCTCGCTTCTTAGCCACGAGATCTCCTATGATCCAAATCTAACGCCCAGGATTGCAAGGTTCACCACGGGCACTTAAGGGTCACTCACAAAGGATTATAGCCAGGTTCTATATAATTTCTATTTTATTTATTCATTTGTTTTATTTATTAGTTAGATTAAGTGATAATTATTTACATTTGATTTAATTAATTTATTTAATTAGGGTTAGGTTATTAAATTAGGATTAGGGGTAATGACTAGGGTTTAGAATTAATATTAGGATTTTTCCCCGATTATTCGATTATTCGATTTAATTATTTAATTAATGTTAATATTAATATTAAATCACAAAAACCCTATAAAGGTGTAAGTATTAGGGTTTGCCCCAATCCCATTGGTCAGCGCCAAAGTATTAGGATTTAGGATTTTTCGACCGACTTAGGTATTTAGACAAACAATTTAATTTATTATTTAAATTCAAATTAAACTAACAATTTATTTTGCTAAATGGTTTTAACCATCTTATTGGTTATGATGATTAGCATATTTCCCCTTATCAATTCGTTATTATTTGTAATCGAAACTATCGGTTATGAGGGGTAACGATAAATTCACAAAAATAATAAAATACATTAATTCATTATTAGTGATAATCGAATCAATCGATTTGAATTGGTAATGGTGCAAATCATTAATCTGTTAACTATGGCGATTGAATCTATTGATCGTTGCGGTTAATAGTGCTAAATCAAATCAGGGTTGTACGCCCAAACAAATTCCAAAACATTTTTCAAACATTTTTCAAACTTCAAACTCCAAATACAGATTTTTATCTACGACAGGCTATTCAAAGCCTTCAAACCTTCAAATCAAATTTCAAACCTTAAGGGCGTACAACCCGTCCCCCGAACTACATAGACTCTGATCCTCCCTAAGGAGGTACGTAGGCACTTGGCAACAAGGCGAGTCCCCCTCCCTAAAATCTCAATTTTCCCCTACTCAATATTTTAGCCATAAACCTTCACCTTAGATTCAAAGCCAATAGGAAAGGGTTGAGGGTGCCTAACACTTTCCCTCGATCTGAATATAGTATCTTACCCTGATCTCTTAACTGCGTAGGGTTTCCTATTCGCCCTTCAGAATAGGTGGCGACTCTAAAAGTCTATTTTTAGGGCAGGTTGCTACAGCTGGCGACTCTGCTGGGGATAACTTAAATGGTGAATACTGTGCTCCTATAGGCTATAGGTTTTGGCAGGTTTAGGTTTGACAACTTTTTAGGGTTTGGCTAATTCGCCTTTTTTAGGGTTTGCAATTATTTTTTTTTTGTTTTTTGTCTAAAAATATTTAATTGTTTATAATATGTTTATATTTAATTGTTTATGTTAATATATTTATATTTAATTGCCTAATTGTTATATTTTTATATACACTGCTGGCATTATGTAATGTTAAATCCCTAAGTGTGGGAGTTATCTTTGAGATCAATAGGGGAGTATGAATCGCCTACGAGTCTCATTGATAACTCCACTCGGAGTGGGTTGAGTATTCGGAAATGTCCAAAACGAGGCTTGACTTTGTTGAGGGCACGACTGGATACTTGGCTGATCTCTCCGAGAACCTACCCCAAAAATTCGAACCTCATGGATAAAATGAGTTGTTCTAAAATCCGAAGAGACAAAAAGTCTCGGAGGCTACGAACGACCCCATGAGACCTTCTAGAACCCCCCCTATAAAAAGGTTGGCTCCCAAGAGCCGCTACGTCGAACCTATGAACTTATGTGATTATGTGATATATGTATATATATGTGTTGATCATTATTTTTGTTTATTATTTCTTTTTCCATTCATCATACATCATGGGCATTCTTACATCGTATTTTATTCAAAAAAAAGAAAGAAAAAAAGATATCATACATATCATGCATGGCATACACATCATTTTCATGACATTAAGAGAAGATTCCTCTTCTATCTCCAGAACAAGGGACCATTGGGAAGGATAACCTAACATCCCGACCATATTACCCAACAAGATTTCAGCAGAAGAGATCAATGGATTAGCAAAAGCAACAGGGTGGCCAACGCACCTGGAGGTCCAAGCCAAAACGATCATTCACCCCATTGCACATGCCGCTGTCTCAAGCTCTGCAACATCTGCTCAGTCAGAACTTGGTAACTCTGCTGCCTCCATACTCAGCTCCGGCTAACCTCGCTCCCGGGTACAAGCATCATGCTAGGTGCGCTTATCATTCAGATAGTCCTGGTCACGATACAGAGGATTGTGGGCCATTGAAGCACAAGATCCAAGATTTAATTGAAGAAGGGCTCATTGAGTTCGAAGATCCTAGCAAGTCTAAAGCCATAGGTGGCTAGAAGGAGGATTTCTTAGATCATTAGTTTTATTTCCATTCGCAATTTCTTTCCGTTTGTTTAAACATTAGTCTTATGACATATGCTATGTACTTTTCAAAAAATCATTAATGCATTGCGTACGTTTGTCTTGATTCATCCCTAGTGTTCTCACTATATTTATAACTGTGTTTTTACTTGGTTTTATTTCTTTGTGATATTCAACTCTCGTTAAAGTCGTACACCTTTTGAGGGAGAATGACGAAAACGATACCACAATTTCATACACTACGCTTTCGAACAGACCATGTTGACGATGTACAGGCATTTGTTCAATTCCCAAATAATGGAGATATAAGGATGTTAATCCCTCGTCAACCCCTTTGAGCCTAAAGAAGTAGGAGTTTTCCTTCATATAAAATAAAACCCTTAATATATAACCTGGGGTAGGGTAGCTGCTCAGTTAACTTAATTATTCCAAGTTGTTCCTTTGAACATAATCACCGATGGTTCCCCATCATCATTAAGTCCGGCAGTCAATGTCCTCAAAGAAAAAGAAAGCAATGCAAGAGCCTGCTAAGTCAAAACCTATTAAGGAGACTTAGGAAAAATTGGGGCATCCCGCTGACTGTAATTTTAAAACAAACAGTCCAGAAAAAAAGTTAGGGATAACAAAGTCGAAAAAAGGTTACTATGTACCTTCGACAAAAGGAAAATACTACAAAAAAGGAGAATGACTGCCTTTGCAGATAAACCTTTGGTTATTGAACCATCACAAATATCAATGTCACAATTCCCAAATTCTTTTGGAGACTAAATGCATAGCTAACTGAGCATAGGACTGGAGAACATCACGAAGACTGGGATGGGTACAAATAAACTTTGAGCCTCTATCTTTTGTTTCTTTAAACCGTGAACCAGGCCACGTTACAACCTTTAAAAGTCCTAACTGAAGCATGGTTAGTTCGAAAGCATACCGTTACCAAAGGTATCCCGACTCCTTAAGGTCTACTATAACTCTTGAGTTGATATCACTTTCTTAAAAAAAAAACTTTGTTTTACTCAAAAAATGTTTTCAAACTTTCAAGACAGACGTATGCATTTGCATTTCATTATAAAGTACACTTGTCTATATAGATTTAAATGTTAACATCAGGGAGAAGTTGCATGGGGCATGGCTAATGGCTAAAAATCCTACTGACTGATGAAGTAGCTTTTAAAAGCTTGTCAAAAAAAAAAGAAACATCTCTTACGCATGACTAGGATGGCTAATGTGTACACACGGCATAACTCGTCATTATCCCATTTACATGGGGCAATCCAATCAAGATCCATTGGAGTCTCTCAAGGACGCTGAATAGCCCATGGGGCAAGCCCATTACCTGGGGGCACGTTGCAAAGGTCACTCAATATCAGATGGTGTCAATACCACTTTCGCATCCTTTCCAGGAACCTTTATAGGATATTTCTCATTCTATCCGTGCAATCTTCCTTAAGACATTTTCAAATACTTTTTACCCTTTCTAGGAGCCTTTTTCAGACAGTCTTTTAAAAACCCGCCTTCTAATCCTTTCTATTTTCAAACCCTTTCAGACAGTCTTCTCTAAGACATATTCATTTCCAAGAACCTTTTCTAGGTAGTCTTCTGTAAGACATCCCTTAACTTTTCAGTTAGTCTTTTGTAGACATATTCAAACTTCTCTTATGCTTCCAAAAAACCTTGTCAAACTTTGTTTAAAGTACAGAGCCTTCTCTAAGGCAGTTCCCCTTCCTTTCTAGGGTAATCTTCTTCAAGATGTCTTTTCCTAAGTTTTGTTTAAAACGCCACAAAAACTGTCTCTATCCTCTATAGGAATATTTTGACCCTCTGCGCAAACATATCCCTTCGAGCTTTGTTTAAAGCGCAGTCTTGTTTAAGACAATTTCCCATTCCTCCCAAGGACCTCTTCAGGTAGTCTTATAGAAGACATCATCTCATTCTGAGTACTCAGCAAGTCACTGTCCGTCAGGATGCGATCTAAACGCATGACTCATTCTGAATAGCATCTGCTTCACATTCAAATCAACACTTAGCATCAAGGAGACCTCTAAATTGGTCTAATCAAAGACGATCATTCCTGATAAAAACCCTTAGATGGGGAAACCACGTTCAGAGGGTTTTCCTAGAACAGGGGCATACAATCCAGAATCCTATTGAATGGGGGGCATATCTTTCAAGAATTCAAACACTGGGGCAATGCATATCAGGCAAGACATGGTGAAATTCGAGTTCCCTCGAAAGGTCCCTCCTTCAGATTAAGGGGCACGTCTCTCAAAATTTCCAATATTCGGGAAGTCACATTGGCATCATACAAAAAGCATTGTTGCATATTTGATCTTCTCACGCTTGTACCATTCACATCCCGCAGTGTGGGATAGGCATACGTGCATAATTCTCATTGAGAATCTCATTACATGACACATGCATCATGACATTGCATAAAACTAACGCTACCTTTTCAGGTCACTTCACTTCAAAAAGATGTTATCATCAAATTACCACGCAAACATGATCGTATCAACGATTCAATCTTAACAGATACAATTCCAATACTTCATTCCAAGTCTTTCTTCAAAGGCAATCCAGAAGCAATCAAACAGTTTCTTACCTTTCCAGGTAGTCTTGTCCAAGATAACTATCCTAACCTTCCCAAGCAGTCTTGTTTAAGACATATCCCAAACCTTTCTAGGTAATTCCGTTTAAAACGCTCACATCCTTTATAGGAATCTTTTTAGATGGTTTTGTTTAAAACGTTTCATATCCTCTATAGGAATCTTTTTAGATAGTTTTGTTTAAAACGTTTCATATCCTTTATAGGAATCTTTTAGATAGTTTTGTTTAAAACGTTTCATATCCTTTATAGGAATCTTTTTAGATAGTTTTGTTTAAAACGTTTCATATCCTTTATAGGAATCTTTTTAGATAATATTGTTTAAAACGTTTCATATCCTTTATAGGAATCTTTTTAGATAGTTTTGTTTAAAACGTTTCATATCCTTTATAGGAATCTTTTTAGATGGTTTTGTCTAAAACATTTCATATCCTCTATAGGAATCTTTTTAGATATTTTGTTTAAAACATTTCATATCCTTTATAGGAATCTTTTTAGATAGTTTTGTTTAAAACTCATCATTCCCTTTATAGAAACCTTTCTAGTTAGTTTTGTTTAAAACGTATCTTATCCTTTATAGGAACCTCTCTAGGTAAATCTTGTTTAAGATATCTCGTATCCTATCTAGGAGCCTTTCCAAGTGAGTCTTGTGTAAGACATATTACATCCTTTTTTAAAAAAAAAAACCTTTTCTAGGTTAGTCTTGTGTAGGACATATCATACCTTTCTAGGTAATACTGTTTAAGACGTTTTCATTTCCTTTCCAGGAACCTCTTTAGGTTAATCTTGTTTAAGATATCCCGTATCCTATCTAAGAGCCTTTCCAGGTGAGTCTTGTGTAAGACGTATCATACCATTTCCAAAAAAACTGTTCTAGGTCAGTCTTGTTTAGGACATATCATTCCTTTCTAGGTAATATTCTTAAAGACATGTATCCAATCCCTCCTTATCCTCTCCAGGAGCCTCTATAGGTCAGTCTTGTTTGAGACATATCCAAGTTAACCTTATAGTCTTATTTAAGGCGTATCGTATCATTCCCGAGAACCTTTCTAGGTTAGTCTTGTTAAGACGTTTCATATCCTTTATGGGAACCTGTGTAGATAGTCCTGTTTAAGACGTTTCATATCTTTTTAGGAGCCTTTCTAGGTGAGTCTTATTTAAGACATGTCATGCCTTTATAGGTAGCCTTCTTAAAATGCTTATCCAATCTTTTCTAAGATATACCTAGTTCTTTTAAAGAAACTCCTCATTTAGTCTTCTCCAAGACATTCTTCCTAAGCATTGTTCAAAGCCTAAGCTTCTTCGCATCAACCTTCGATATACCCTATTCAGGAACCTCTTCAGGTAGTCTTATGCAAGACATTACTTCCTCTCTCCTCAGATACAATCAAATGATCCAGGTCTGAAAAGCATATGCTTTAGACAAATGCCCTGCCAGGCAAACAGGTGGCATCTATAAGCCCATCTCCCACAGAACTCCTTCCCTACGCAAGCAAATTTCAGGGCATTTCAGTGTCCAATCATCTTCCACCTCTTCAGGTTCAAGAAGATTGAACAGGGGCAGCTGTCATACCCCAAAATTTTCCCATCTCATTTTCATCAAGGCGCACAAGTTGGCAAAAATTTTAAGGGAAAAAACCTAAAACCCTAAATGAAGAATTTTGAACTTCTTGATTAATGAGCCTAAGACTTTCATTTTAAACATGTTCATGACTTTGTAGAAGATCTTTAAATCCATATTTATCCCTTTATAATTCTATTTACTATTTATTTGAATTTTTATTCATTTAAATATTAAATAAATTTACAAAAATATCAAGACAAATGGATTAAATTATGTGGATTTTATTTTAATCACACAAGGGCTCAACAAATGCCATAAGGAGGTCCGAATGTGAAGGGGAGTTTTTTTTAACCAAAATTAGAAGGGATTTTTTCCATGCATATTCATGCAAAATGTCAAGGGATTAAAACCCAATACTTAAAGCCCAAAACAAACCCTAAAAGACTGATATATATGCTAAAAATAATGAGGGAGGGGGGGAGACAAGGGTTCCCAAGGGTAAAAAAAAACACGCAAAAGCTAGGGCATGGGAAAGCTTTGGTTCCAACGAGTTCCAATCACATGTGATCATCCCAAGAGCATTCTAACACCTCCAGGGATCATTCTCGATCATCTTTGAAAGTTTCAACACCCTATATCGTCGTATCCGAGTTGCACTCTTAGTGGAAATTTTCTCACTCTTTAAACCTTCATATCATATTCCATAAACGGTTTTTGTGCATGCATTCATGTTTATATTCAATCTCATGATCGTTTGGATGTTGAGCTCGCAGGTTTTAGCGCCATATTAACGTTCCACCATTGTTGAAGCTCCAAGCTTCAACGTTTTCGTTTTCATACTTGCAGGGCTCCTTAGTAGAAAATAATAGCACCATCGAGTCCGTGACGTCCAAATTAGTAGGACTGGGCATTCTTTTGTATTGTTCCACGTGATTTTCTTGATAATATTTTTGCAGGAAATTGCTACAAAAACGCACAGCTAAGTCGTAGCGAAGCCGAAGCCAGATCGTAGCAAAAATAGGGCAAGGCAAGGAAAGTGATGATGAATAGTAGCGTGGAACTTTTGACCATTCTCGGAGCTTCCCTATTGGCTGTTCAACGGAATCTGGTCCTCTCTCCATTCTGGATTGGCCAGACGTTCGCGCAAGGGGGCCCACGGTTGACTAGATTCAAGATTCAAAACAGAACACGTGATCGTACATTATTCAATGGTCCTGGTTCGTTGACACCATACATGCGTAGCACAGTTGGTAAATGGAGCGTATTGCTGACCAGGACTGCCTCAGTTCGAATCCAGCTGAAGGCAAAATTGATTTTTTATCAATTCTTTGGTTTAAGACACCACCAGATCCCACGCTTTCTCCTATATGCTGCCTATGGTACACCTCGCTTCTTAGCCACGAGATCTCCTATGATCCAAATCTAACGCCCAGGATTGCAAGGTTCACCACGGGCACTTAAGGGTCACTCACAAAGGATTATAGCCAGGTTCTATATAATTTCTATTTTATTTATTCATTTGTTTTATTTATTAGTTAGATTAAGTGATAATTATTTACATTTGATTTAATTAATTTATTTAATTAGGGTTAGGTTATTAAATTAGGATTAGGGGTAATGACTAGGGTTTAGAATTAATATTAGGATTTTTCCCCGATTATTCGATTATTCGATTTAATTATTTAATTAATGTTAATATTAATATTAAATCACAAAAACCCTATAAAGGTGTAAGTATTAGGGTTTGCCCCAATCCCATTGGTCAGCGCCAAAGTATTAGGATTTAGGATTTTTCGACCGACTTAGGTATTTAGACAAACAATTTAATTTATTATTTAAATTCAAATTAAACTAACAATTTATTTTGCTAAATGGTTTTAACCATCTTATTGGTTATGATGATTAGCATATTTCCCCTTATCAATTCGTTATTATTTGTAATCGAAACTATCGGTTATGAGGGGTAACGATAAATTCACAAAAATAATAAAATACATTAATTCATTATTAGTGATAATCGAATCAATCGATTTGAATTGGTAATGGTGCAAATCATTAATCTGTTAACTATGGCGATTGAATCTATTGATCGTTGCGGTTAATAGTGCTAAATCAAATCAGGGTTGTACGCCCAAACAAATTCCAAAACATTTTTCAAACATTTTTCAAACTTCAAACTCCAAATACAGATTTTTATCTACGACAGGCTATTCAAAGCCTTCAAACCTTCAAATCAAATTTCAAACCTTAAGGGCGTACAACCCGTCCCCCGAACTACGTAGACTCTGATCCTCCCTAAGGAGGTACGTAGGCACTTGGCAACAAGGCGAGTCCCCCTCCCTAAAATCTCAATTTTCCCCTACTCAATATTTTAGCCATAAACCTTCACCTTAGATTCAAAGCCAATAGGAAAGGGTTGAGGGTGCCTAACACCTTCCCTCGATCTGAATATAGTATCTTACCCTGATCTCTTAACTGCGTAGGGTTTCCTATTCGCCCTTCAGAATAGGTGGCGACTCTAAAAGTCTATTTTTAGGGCAGGTTGCTACACCTTTAAAGTAATCAACTCCTACTTCAACAAGTATTGTAATGCCTGAGCCAATGACATATTAATCTGGGTGAATTGACGCTTAGGTGCATCTGGCTTGCTTCGTTGTTGTGGAACTTCCCCAACAGGTAGGTTGTGTTCATTACAACCTTTCTGGTTGTACATAGCATCAGCCATATGAGACTCCTCAGGTGAGTTGAAGTCAATGATGTTGTCTTCAATTAAGTCTTGAATCATATGCTTCAATGGTCCACAATCTTCGGTATTATGACCAGGACTGTTAGAATGATAAGCACATCTTGCATTATACTTGTACCCAGGAGCAGGATTGGCAGGAACTGAATATGGAGGCAATAGGGTTATCAAGTTCTGATTGAGCAGTTTTTGCAGAACTTGAGACAGCGACATGTGCAACAGAGTAAATGATCACTTGGGTTTGGATTTCTGATTGCCTTGACCGCCTTGCTGCCTATGTTGATCCTTCTCTTTCTTGATCAAAAGTGCTTTCAATTCTTCTTACCCCTTGGCCGAGTTAAGGAACATCTCTTGGAACTGGTTGTTCTGAACCTGAAGATTTCTGACGGATTGCTCGAGATCCATTGGTGCTGGAATAAACAGCGAGAGAGGATGAGAGACCTATTGTAAGAAACCTGCTATGGATGTTATGAATGCAAATGCAACATTTTCAAGGACTCTTAGGAAATTTAGTTTACGACATTAGAAAATGACTGGTCACAGCTTTGTCTAAAGAACTATGCCTTTTATCTTTGAACGTCCTTCTTTGAGAATCAAGCTCACCATATCGAGTGGGTCATAGCCTCTGATTCGGGATACCTCTGAATTTGAAGGTACATGGCTAGAGGAAGATAAATCCTCTTGCCCCCTAATAGGTACTGTATCTCTTGAACTTGAAGGCATGTGGCCAGAGGAAAATAAATCCTCTTGCCCGTTGATGAGAATTTAGTCCTTGATAATGGCACCTGAAATGGTGCACCCTAAATTCCTAAGATCCTTGAAAGGGTTAGTAAATATTCTATGTTATGATTTCATGATGTCATGATTTTATGATGATGTAGTGCATCAGGAAAAACATAAGGTAACAAGGACGAATAAGTCCTACAAACAAATCCTGCAAGGAAATCAAAGGGTTAGTAGCACATACAAGCAAGTCACACAAGTGTCCTTAGGTTTAAAGGCTTGTATGGAGTTCATAGGTGTTCTGGACCGGCCCAATTTATCTAATTGGGCAAATCCAGCCTTCGGCCCAATATGCTTTAGGACACGCGTGGCAAGTTCCGCCCGATCGCTCCGGGCATACTCCCAACATAACCGACCACAAGAGACCCTCGTGCCCGGTAAACAACTAACTCGCGTGAAGCCTAAATATCCGCCCCAGAAGGAGTCAAATCCGTACAAGAACATCTTATAAATAGCCCTCTTCATACAGAGGGCAGGGTAATCTTTTCTTACCCCAAAATTTTCTCACTTTGTTGTACCTTGTGGAACACACACTTACTTTGGCATCGGAGTGCCTTGCAGGTACAACCCCCTTTTCCCTCTCTCAACAGTTTGGAACTACGAGCCTTCATTGTTGCTGGCCATCTGATCTGCTCGGTAAGATCAGTGGCGCCGTCTGTGGGAAATTCTAGCTCCCTCGTTCCTTTTTCTTGCACCTTCTTGATCCATTCTTGCCTCCTACAAGAACCCAGGAACCAAAGCTTTAGTAAAATCATTACTCATGGCCGGCAATAACGAAGATCCCTCTTCATTAGACGCTGCAATACTCAAGAAAAACAACATCTTCGTCGTTCCCCCTTCCAGAAACACCGTCCCTCGAGACGGTGTCACGGCGTCCCCTTCTCCCAAAGATTTCCAAGATGATCCATTTCACCATCTAGAAAATACAAGCGGGAAGGACAACCCCAAAGAGATTCTAGGCAACCCTTTCCCCTCCAAAGGTAAGACCCCTCAGGACCAGACCATGAGCGCCGTTCTGGCCGCCCTTGCCCAGACCAACGCGCTCATACAACAGCAGAACGACAGGATCGGGGCGCTCGAGCAAAAATGCCGATCGAAAACTCCCCCAGGTCACAAGCATCGCCCTCAGCGCGACGTGATTCCCAAGAAACGCCCTCGATATCCCTCCCCAAGGGAAAACGCTGGTCCATCCTCCAGGAAAGGGTTAAGCGACCACTGTTCCTGACACCGCTCACAGTCTCCTCGACCAAAGAAGAGATCCCGGTCACCCCCGACAGGGCACAACGATAACCGGAGACGACACCGGCGGAGTCGGAGCCACTCTTCCACTCCTTCCGCCAGCGACGATGAAGAAGAGCGCATAGGCCCTCTTTCCAACTCAATCTTGGAAGCGCCCCTACCGGCCGGTCTTGAAAGGCATAGAGAACATCGATGCCCTTCTCGACTACAGAGGGGTGCCCGGTGCCATCAAATTTAGTTTGTTCCCTACCTCCCTGCGCAAAGGAGCCATGACTTGGTATAAAAGTTTGCCCGATGAGTCCATCACTTCATGGAAAGTGCTCGGGAAACTTTTTTCCAGACACTTCACGGCCTCCCGGAGACACCCCAAGTCAGAAGCCTCTTTGGAAGCCATCATCCAAGGAAAAGACGAGTCCCTACAGGCTTACATAGAAACATTCAACAAGGAAGCCGTGCAAGTATCCACCACTGCCCATATGAAGAAATTCTTGCTCGAACGAGGCCTCCGACCATGCTCAGACTTCGCCAAGGCCGTCGGGATCAAAACGCCGGCCACTCTGGACGAGTTCTTCCTCAAAGCACAGGCATACATACAATATGAGGAAAAGGAGGCCGCTCATGCGGTACGCAATTCTAGACAAGAAGAAACCAGCAAGAATGGTCGCCAAGACGATTCCCGTCGGAGAACGGACAAAAAGAAAGACGACAAGGGCAGGGACCCCAAAGACTACAAAGCCCCAGCCGAGAAGTTCAGAGAATACACTCCTCTCAACGCCTCAAGGGAATGCATCTTAAATGAGTGCGCGAACGCCGAATTCCAGACAGGCAAGGTCCGCTTCCCTAAATCCATGCCCGCGCGACCAATCATAGATAAATCGAAGTTTTGCCGATTCCACAAAGGCCACGGGCACAACACCAAGGATTGCATACACCTAAAGGACGCCATAAAGATATTGATCACGGAGGGACACCTGAAGCAATACGCGAAGAAGCAGGAGGCCGCCATAGAAGTCAAACCAATCACCGAGGAAAAGCCGGCAGAAGATACGCCCGCCATGCAAGTAGCCATGAGCATCACCAGGCCGGAAGACTTTTACCTCCCTGACTAGGCTAAATCGGCGACCACCACTGCTCCTCAGCGCATGGGAGATGTTCCCTTCCGCCATGGTCATATCGGGCGGGGGATTCAATAAGCTCACCGTGGGATCCGTAAAACGCAAATTCGACGAACTAATCTCAGCCAGTGCAAGCAAGGCCGCTACGCTCGACCATGCCAAGGGCAGCCCATCCTCCATGTCTTTCTACAAAGAAGAATTACCCGGCGGGGCACCCAATGCCACCATTCCCCTCCTCATCCGGGCTCGAATGGCCAATTTTGACGTGCGGCGGATATTGGTTGATTAGGGAAGTTCAGTAGACATCATGTACTCCCAACTATTCAGAATGATGCAACTGAACGACAATCACCTCACCCCCTACGTAGGATCAGGCCTACAAGGTTTCAACGACATGGTGACTAAGCCATGGGGGTTCGTCGAGCTCATAGTGACAATCGGATCGGCGGAAACCGCGAGGGTCGTCAAAGTCCAATTTTTGGTCATCGACTGCCCCTCGATATACCAATGCATTCTTGGACGCCCGACACTGGCCGAGCTAATCGCAGTCCTCTCAACCGTAAACCTCTAACTCAAATATTATATGACCAAAGGGCGAGTAGCAACACTCAACGGCGACATCGAAGCAGCCAGGAGATGCTTTGAAGCCTCAGCAAAAGGCTTGAGCACGATAAAGACACTGGCTCAAGACAAAACAGCGACCATCGCAATCTCCGAGACCAACAAATCTATGCCCCGCATCGACACTGTCGACCTCGACAGCCGTTTTTTGGGAGAAACCGAGCAGAGCATCAACTCAGGCACATCAGAAGGGATCCTCCGGCCAATTCCTGACGGAGACTTTGAACTCGTGGCCCTCGGAGAAGATCCGACCAGGGGAGTCAAGATCAGAGCAGACCTACCGGACCTGGCCAAAAGACAACTCAAAGCTTGCCTCCGTGAAAACACCGACCTATTCTCTTGGAGCGCCGCAGAGATGCCCGGGCTCGATCCAGAGGTAGCTTGCCATCACCTGACCATCGACCCCACCTGCAAGGCCGTAGCTCAGAGGAGAAGAAAACAATCACCAGGAAAAATGGTTGCGGCCAAACTAGCTGTAAAAGACCTCCTAGAGGCCAAATTTATATCTGAGGCCAAGTACACTACTTCGCTCTCCAATGTTGTACTTGTTAAAAAATCAAATGGAAAATGGCGCATGTGCATTGAATACACCGATCTCAATAGGGCTCGCCCAAAAGATGCTTATCCTCTTCCTAACATAGATAAACTAGTCGATAATTCCGCCGGTTTTAAATTACTTTCATTAATGGACGCCTACTCCGGGTACAATCAAATACCCATGGCTAAAAATGACAAGAAACACACGGCCTTCATGACCGAATCGGGCAACTACTATTACAACGTAATGCCCTTCGGTCTGAAGAACGCCGGCGCGACATACCAGCGCATGATGAACAAAGTATTCCGAGCGGAAATATGCGACATGCTCGAAGTCTATATGGACGACATGATCGTCAAATCCCAAGAAGAAACCGATCATGGCGCCCATCTCAAAAGGGTTTTCGAGCAAGCCCGAAAGTGCAAAACGAGGTTCAACCCCGAGAAATGTACGTTCGGCGTCCGGGCAGGCAAGTTCCTCGGTTTCTATCTAACGGAAAGAGGAATCGAAGCCAACCGGATAAATGTAGGGCTTTTTCGGACTTGCCCACCCCGAGATCAAAAAAGTCAATCCAAACCTTAAACGGCATGCTCACATCACTATCCCGGTTTGTGGCCAAATCCGCCCAACATGCCCTTCCCTTATTTAAACTCTTGCGTAAGGAAACTGCCTTCGAATGGACCGAAGAGTTTGAGCGCGCCCTCTCCCATCTCAAGCGCGCCCTCTCCATCCCACCGGTCTTATCAAGGCCTGAGGTCGGAGAAACCCTATACCTTTATCTCGCCGTAGCCACCGAGGCCGTCAGCGCGGCCTTGATACGAGAAACCCCAGAAGGCTAGAAACAGATTTACTTCACAAGTAAAGCACTCCAAGGCCCCGAGGTCAGATACCAACAGATCGAAAAGGTCGGACTCGCATTAATAACCGCAACACGGAGACTCAGGCACTATTTCCTAGCTCATACCATAATCGTGCAAACCGAGCAACCTGTGAAACAATTGCTTGCACGGCCCGATATGTCCAGGCGGATGCTCCGCTAGTCATTAGAGCTTGCAGAGTTCGACATAAGGTACGAAGGAAGAAAGGCTCTTAAGGCACAGGTCTTGGCAGATTTCGTGGACGAAATGGCCTTCCCCGAAATAACAAACTGCAACGCCCGAAGATGGACTATATACGTAGACGGAACGTCAAGCTCAACTGGTAGTGGAGCGGGGATCATTCTAGAAAACGAGGAAGGAACCCTCATAGAGGTATCCCTCTCGCTCTCATTCCCAACATCCAACAACCAAGCTGAATACGAGGCCCTGCTCGTCGGATTGCGCCTCGCAAACGATTTAGAAGCCGAGGATATTGAGGTATTCACCGACTCTCAACTGGTCGCGTCCCATATCTCAGGCGAATACCTAGACCTCGTACGAGAAAGACTAACCCGATTCAGGAGCGCCAAAGTAAAACACATCCCAAGGGAACACAACTCCCGAGCAGGCGTCCTATCAAAGCTAGCTAGTACGAAGAAGAAAGGGGGCAACAAATCCGTAATCCATGAAATATTGCCTAAATCCAGTACCGAATCTCCATCCGCGTTAACACTCCTAAACGCAATCGGAGATCCTTCCTGCTGGATGACCCCCGTATATAATTACCTAACTAGCGACCTCCTGCCCACCGATCCAAAAGAGGCCTCTGTAATTCGAAGGAGGGCCTGCTCATACGTCTTGGTCGAAAATCGCCTCTACCGGCGAGGATTTTCCATACCATTCCTCAAGTGCATAGACTAGGGCACGACTCCCCACATACCCCGAGAGATACACGAAGGATTCAATGCCCAGCACTTAGGAGGGAAATCCCTTGCTCGGAAAACCCTCCGAGCCGGGTACTATTGGCCCACGATGCAAAACGACGCTAAGGAATACGTAATGAAATGCGACAAATGCCAGCGTTTCGCGGACATGCACCTTGCACCCCCCAAGGAGATTAAGTCCTTGTCATCTCCCTGGCCGTTCGCGTGGTGGGGCATGGATCTCCTCGGCCCGTTCGTGACCTGGAGTAATCAAAACAAGTACCTAATAGTCGCAGTCGATTATTTCACCAAGTGGATCGAAGCCGAACCATTAGCCAAAATAACATCCCTGAACGTACTTCGCTTCTACAAAAGAAACATCCTCGCCCGGTTCGGGGTACCCCTGGCCATCATCCCCGAAAACGACACCCAGTTTAGCGACGGACGTTTTCAAGAGTTTGTCACGAAATTAAGAACCAAACAACATTATGCATCAGTCGAGCACCAACAAACTAACGGGCAAGCGGAGGCCGCCAACAGGGTAATTTTGAGGGGCCTCAAAAGAAGACTGGACGATATAAAAAGGGGATGGGTGGAAGAGCTACACAACGTCCTCTGGGCCTATCGCACCACCCCACACTCCACCACCGGGGAGACCCCCTTCTGAATGACGTACGCAACGGAGGCCGTAATCCCCGTCGAGATACATGTGCCCTCGAGACGCATCGAAGAGCCACTCGAAACAGAGGGCAACGTCGAGGCGATCAGGGAAGAGCTCGACCTGGTCGAGGAAATCCGCCTCGGGGCCGCTCTGCGCGAAGCCTCACTCAAGCAAAAAATCGCCCTAAGACATGACGCGAAGGTCATTAAACGGGAATTCAAAGTAGACAGCCTAGTGCTCAAAAGAAACCACAAATATTCCCGAGAAGGCAAACTGGCCGCAAATTGGGAAGGCCCTTATCGTGTCCGGGCAAGCACTGAAAACGGGGCATACTACCTAGAAAATTTGCAAGGAGAAGAACTCGCTCGACCTTGGAACGCTGAAAAATTTAAAAAATATTATAGTTAAAAACACAGGTGCGGCCTGGTACGCGCTGAGCACCTCTAAATGAAACAAAACGGCAGAAGCCTGCTCTCTTAATCGAACAGACTCCTTGTCCTTCGGGGAACCTAAATACCGAGCATCCCCGTTGTAATCATGTACCACCAAGGCAGAACGCCCCGCTCGCGAGGGGACCGTTCACGCCATGAGCCCCAGAGCTCAACACAACGAAATCTGAGACTCACCAAACGCCAGACACATGTCCCCGGCAATCGACCACAGTTCCACACACTGGGCGATTCATACATTATAAGTCGAGCAAACCTTCCTAACATGCAAAATAAACAGACAAAAGACAGCAATGGTACTTTATTCATCATTCATGAAGATTACAAAACAAACATCGAATAAAAAGAAAACGCTTCACTCCTCCCGACGGGCAAATTCCTCCGAGTGAAGATAATGATACCAATCTTCATCCACTCGGTCTCGGAACCATTCGCGTCAACCTCAACTCTCACAGCAGTCGCCCGAGCACGAGCGTCTGAACTCAAAGAACCATGAGAAAGAGAAGCAGAGCCGGTCGAAGCCTTCTTCTTCTCCTTAACCTTTTTCACTCCACGTGAACGCGAGGTTGAAGATACCTTCTTTCCGTTAGCTCCACTCATTCCTGCGAGAAATGAAGAAAGAGAGGTCCATGAGACCTCCTTTTATAAAGGAAGAAGGGGAACATAAACCCAGGGAAACGAACAAAGCCTTTAATGAATAAAGACGTTAGGAACCGGTAACACACCTCCCAAAAACTCATAGCGCATGCACACAAGTTCCAAGGAAACTAACAAAAGCGTTAAAAACTAAGTACTTTTAAATAAAGACGGGCAAAAAGCCCGAAAATGTGCCCGACTACGGCCATCAAGACCGAGCTGGTAAATGTACATACAAAATCAAAATGGGGGGCATACCCCCCAGAACAACATTACAAAATAAAGGCTCACAGGCCTGACACTTAAAAACATAAACTGAAAAACCTTCAAGCACCTTCTTCAACAAGGACCTCCTCGGCTTCCTGCATCACTGGCTCCTCCCCGAAGATCGGAGAAACAATCTGGTCACCCTCCACGCAATGATAAGGCCCGGTACCCTCGGTCACCAACTCCACCCCAGGATTCTTAAATTTGAGCCGGGCCACAGTAGAGTTATAGGTGTCCTCGGCAACCGCTACGCGATCGCTCCCTAAGACCCTAATATATTGGATCAGATCCGTCCGGGTTAAGAGAGCCCTCTCCTCTTCCGACTCATTCTCAGCAGGAGCCTGAGAACGGCAAAGAGAGGCCTCCCTCACCGAGGAGGACAGCATCGACCCAAATAAAGTCCGGGAGAGCAAGGTGTATTGACCTTGTACATCAGCCAAGGCATCCTCCTTCGCACTCAGCCGAGCCTTCACAGCCGCCAACTCTTTGCCTTGTTCCTTCAGCAGCTGCTCTCGGTCCATCCTCCTCGAGCAAACTCACGGCTTCCACAGACAAGGGGGCCGAGCGAGCATAGAGAGTAGCCATCTCCAGAACTCGAACCAAGGCTGAAGCATCCTGCACAAGGAAGCTTTAGCGATCAGAGGGCTCCAAACCCTCAATATGAAGGGATTCAGCACGAGGGATGGTCAAAGAGGGCCCACCTTCGAAGAACCGGGACTGGAGGAAGCACGAAGGAATGGTGAAGATATCAGCAACCTCCTCCTGGGTAAGGTCCACAGCCTCGGCCCTCTGTCGCTTACGACAAATCAATGCATCCTGATCTGGCTGAGGACGAAGAGGAGAAGGAAGTACCGTGACCGGCCTCAAAGACTCACCCTGATTCGGAGTCCTAGAAGGGGAACCAGCAACACCAGCAAAAGATGAGGAAGCACCCGAACCCGCAATAGGGGACCTTTGCACAGCTGCCAACCTGGGACCAGCACTCTTCTTAATAACCCCCTTTAACTTGCTCGCCTGCCTAAGCATCAGGTCGTGACGTGCCCGATCCATTGACTCTGCAAAGAAAAAGAAAAAAAAAGCATAAGAAACCGGCCTATCAGGAAACTATCGCTAAAAGAAAAGAAAAAGCTACAAAAATAACAAGGACTAATCAAAACACGGGGCAAAAAAGGAGGGGCAGGTACCCAAGTAGGCCAACGCCCCCACATCGGTCCCCCGGCAAGAAGCTCCTTTATACTGATCACCCCCGGTTCCCGGATGATCTGTCCATCCTCGCCAACGACAGGTATTCTCGAGCGATCCACTTTAGCTACCGTAGGAAGGCCCTGCACGAACTTCTGGAGGATAGCATAATCCCCCCGAGCATCTTCATCCAGGTCCGAAAGCTTGGTGATATACTGATCGGTCCCGTACTCAAAATGATCTTGAGACCAAAAGAATCTGAAACTATGCCGATGGGAGGTGACAGGCTCTCCAATGTCATTAAGCACCGGACGACCATGGACGTCCAAGGTCGGCACGCGTGCAAAGACACTGTCTCGAGCCTCTTGAGACTGAGGACGGATGAAAAAGAAACGAGGCTTAAAGTGCTTCAAAGAATTAGAATAAGATTTAAACATCTTCTTGGACTGCTTCAAAGATACCCAACCGAAGCGACCATCTCGCACCGTGCGTTGCACACAGAATATATAAAAGAACAATGGGATTGTCGCCCCTATCTTCAAATGCGTGCAAACCAGCTCAAAGGCTCGGATAAAGGCAATTGAGTTGGGGTGAAGCTGCCCGGGGGCTACCTCCAAATGGTTAAGAACTCCAATCTTAAACTCACTAAAAGGAGCGTGAAATCCCATCTCCCGAAATACGACCTCGTACATGGGAAGCAGATCGGGAGTATACACGTCGCAGATACGATCCCCTTCGGCCGGGATGAGTACCGACCATCCTTCCCCTACCTCCGTGAAGACGTCTGAATCATCTTCCACGAAAAAACTCTTGATATCCAGCGCCTCCTGGTGCACCCAGGCCAACCGGGGGACCTTTTGCCGGGCTTGAGGAGTTGAGGACGACGAGGCGACACCGTCGGATGGATTTCATTGGCCATGTTCACCTGAAACACAGGGAAGAACAGTGAATTAGACAATTCAATCAAATCCACCCTTCCACCATCGTCCAGAGTGAAAGGGCACAACAACGGCCCAGAGACTAAAGGATCCGCGTCCTTGCCCCCTCCAAAATTGCAGAGTCCGAGCTAGATGAGATTCGCACTCGAAGAAAGGGAAAAAACGCAGGTCACATCACAACGACTTACGACCTTAGAGAAAGTACTCGCAAAAAACTATCAACAAAACAGAAAACCAATCCCAAACGGAGAATCCAACCGTACACAATCGTGAATGACGGAGAAACCACCTATCTCCGCCACACACTGTCAACTTCACTATACATTTCCGTCAAAATTGTCCTAAAAATCTATCCTGGCCACATGCAAACGATTCTAAACAACAATCAAAGCATGAAACACTGAGAACAGAAATCAAAGGTAAACTTACAAGTAAGATTCTGATAGAAAGGCTGAAGAATTGATAGCAAACACCACAGCAAGAGCTCACGGTCGGCAGCAGAGGGAGAAGAACGAAGCAACATAATTTGAAAAGATTGGGGAAATAATGGATCCTCGTATATATAAGCAGCCAAAGGCGTCACACGTGCCGCACGTGTTACACTATAAAGGCATAATCATCATTAACCCTAACAGCCTAGGTAATAGGGTAGCCATCATTTCGCATTAAATGCGACACGCCCCCCTACCAACTTTTCTGAAACAACATGCTTCCTTACTCCCGGCCTGACCCTTCTTCTCCCCGGGAATTCGAGACCTATCCTCCTCGGATACCCAGGGCTCGTGTCCTCGGTAAATTCCCCGGATCAAACTTCCTCTAAGTCATCACTCCCTCAACCAGAAGCAACGACTTGGGGGGGCTCCTGTTTTGGACCGACCCAATTTATCTAATTGGCCCAATCCAGCCTTTGGCCCAATACGCTTTAGGACATGCGTGGCAAGTTCCGCCCGATCGCTCCGGGCATACTCCCAACATAACCGACCACGAGAGATCCTCGTGACCGGTAAACAACCAACTCGCGTGAAGCCTAAATATCTGCCTCAGAAGGAGGAGTCAAATCCGCACAAGAACATCTTATAAATAGCCCTCTTCACACAGAGGGCAAGGTAATCTTTTCTTACCCCAAAATTTTCCCACTTTGTTGTACCTTGTGGAACACACACTTACTTTGGCATCGGAGTGCCTTGCAGGTACAACCCCCATTTTCCCTCTCTCAACCGTTCGGGACTACGAGCCTTCATTGTTGCTGGCCATCTGTTCTGCTCGGTAAGATCAATAGGTAAGTACCCTCCCCACTGAAGCTTAGTTGGTTCAACCAGTCCTAAAATAGTAACCGGGTTCTAGGGAATCTCATATCACGGATCTTTCTCGAAAGCATTATCTCAGTCAACACTCGAATGGTTGACCGAAAACATCTTGAAAGAGTAATCTCAATGAGTGTAGCTTCGAGTATCAACCAGCTTCATCCAGAAATCTAAAGACAACCATCTCGCTACTTCCTAATAGGCCAAAGTCAAGTTCAACTAGGGTTCTAAGGGCAAATTAGTGCTTAATTACACCACATGGTAGCCAAATGTCTCCTCAATCATGTTCAAGGGCCATCAGGACAAACCAAAGTGTCACACTAACGGTGGCCACCAGATCAACCATATCGATACAAGTCGTACAGTCTCCTTGGTATATTGCCACATACCTAAGGTACACTAGATCCGGGTGTAGGATCTTTCACATAAGAACATTCCCAAGCAGTACCCTTAAAAATAAAGCAAACAAGACAAACAATTTAAAGTGATCCTAGCTCTAAGGTAACCCCTCTTTTAAAATCCCCAGTAGAGTCGCGAGTTCTGTAATACGGTGGGAGAACTGACTTTTTAAAATGTTGCGGATAGCAAGATTCACCACAGAATTTTATTTTGTCCAATTCTAAAGGCAAAAAGAACAAGAAAGACCTTTGAAAGATTTTGAGTTCGGGGGGTAGGTTATACAAAGGGAAGGTGTAAGCACCCTTTGTATCCATGGTTATCCATGGGCTCTTAATTTCTTAGCTCACTTTGATTGTTTGAATTGTTTGAAAGAGTGTAGTGTGTGTTTAGAAAAGTTTTGAATAAGGATTTTAACTTATAAATAAGTGTAGCCTTTTGGAAATTGTTTTTGAAAAGAGGTGTGAAAAGTAATTTGAATTTTGAATTTATTATGCGCAAGCAGTTAAGAGCCACCTACCCTAAGTTTGTCTTTCTTGTTCTTTAAGTCTTTTGTTTGAAAGGGCTATCCATACCATAGGGAGGGTAGGTAGTCTTTTCATTGGATGTATCGGGTCATCGAGAATCATCGTTTGCCATAAGTCTATCCATACCATAAGAAGGGCATGAAGTCTCTAGGAAAGGATGGAATAGTCATTTGCAGGAAACCAGTAAGGGTGCCTTAGCATTCGAAGGGACAATCGTCATTTATCGAGGCAACATCGAGGGACAAGATCATTTGTAATCGTAGGCAACTCGAAGGGACTATGATCTTTTATGATGATTTTTCATAGGCAGCAAGCTAAGGCATCCCTACTGTAGCGGGGAAAATCTGATATCGAAGCCATAAGATTGACTCGAATCAATATTTCGTTTGAAATCGCCACCGCGCTTTATTTTTTCAAAGGAAAAGGGAAAAGAACGAAAAACCCAAAGTTTTGTTTTAAAACAAGAAAGAGAACTCAGGTTCGGGTGTTGATTATATGAGGGGAAGGTTTAAAGCACCCCTCATATCTGTGGTACTCCACAGGAACCTTTTTGAAAAGCTGTGTCGTGTGTGCTAAAAAAAAGGGTTTGTTTTATTTTTAAAATAAGCTCGGCAAAGCGTTAAGCTTTGTGCCTACATACCTCCTCGGTGCAATGGAGAAGTCAGAGCTAATGTAGTTCCGCTTAGAGGGAAAACATTTTTAAAACGAATAAACACTTTATCGTCGTTGGAGAGAAATACTCAGCCATTGATCTTGAGCATGAGAACAAATGAATCATTTGCATCGCAAATGAAAGAAGGGCTCCAACTCGGATAAAAATCGACGAGTATGCCACTAGCTCTCTCACGCGGAAAAGATCTCATTATATCAATCAATTTCAAAATCGTGGGGTATAACCACTCGTTTCGACAATTAACAGTGTCCAAACTTTTTGAAGAAAAGGCCATTGAAGGCAAAAGATATTTTTAAAAGAAAAGTTTTTGAAAAGGTTTGCAAACATAAGAATATTTTGGAAAAAGGGAGAAGATTTTGAAAATTAAAGAAGGGGAGGAGATGAAGAGGCTATCCTATTGCGTAAAATAAAAGCTAAGGAAAGAAACGGTCTAACCGAAATAAGAAGCCAACACTTGACATTGTGAGTCAAGGTAGATTTCCCATCCTTTGGAATATCAATACTAAACCAACATTATCACTTGGGGATCCAGATGAATTTATTATCTTAGCACCACTTTGCATTAAGCACATTAAAATTCTAACAAAAATCGGGCAGAGTGACGGCTGTTTTCGGGTAAAATCCTTATCTCAATGCCTTGGAATTAACCATCAAGGGCTTTCAAGGAAATACCTACACACATAAACAGACAACAATCCAATGCCAGACAGACAGAATAACAGCAGAGTAACAATATCATGAGGGTCCAGAGGCACTAAGTCCATAAGTCCGAATCTCCAAAATGCTAGGGATAGTAACCAATAGTCCAAATGAGAGCCTTAGGTGTTTTTTAGATTTTTTGTTATTTATTAGTGTTTTAGCATAAAAATAAAGTATGGTCCAAGTGGACAAAAGAAAAATAGCGGAAACATAAACATATGTCCAAATGGACAAAGAGAAAATAGCGGAATATAAACGTCCAAATGGACAAAGAGAAAATGGCGGAAACATAAACATGATGAAATGATAAAAGAAAGCGGTAAAGCGAGAAATATAAAGAGCAATATAATAAATTGCGGAAATTAAAGTTAGTTGTTAGATGTTAAAGATAACCATCTTGAAACTTGTCAAGTATGTTATCAAAGTTAGTAATAAAGATCGATGGTGAGTGAAGGATGCTCTCGGATTTAAATTCAATGGACATTTATCAGAAGCTTGATAAAATCATAGCGACTACATGATAAACCTCCATAAGTCATAAATCAACCGCATACAATTCTCTTCCATATTTGATCTTTTTTATTCGGGACACGAAATATTGCGCTATGTTAAGCAGATCGCCAAGTGATTTATGTAAAAATCACCCTACAACGAGGCCGGTCAAAACTGTATGTGCTAATGCATGCGAGAGAAGTGATATGTAGATCACTCTCCGAAAGCAATACCGCACGAAAAGAAAAGAGGTAGCGATCTAGTCTTTACCAAGAATCCATAGAATTCTCAAGGTGTTAAGACTTTCATCGATCAAAAGAAAAAAAGAAGGAGAAGAAGAATAAAATGCATAAAAGATAATCAACTCACACTATCATTAATATCATTCATCTAATATTATGGATTTGGTCATTTCAAACCTATCAACATCCTAGATCCAATGATATTAATGAAGTGGATGAAGAAGGAAGCCAAAACAAGCATAAAAAAGGCAAAAAACACATTCTGTCCCAGGGGAAATCGATTTGCCTAAGGAGGAAATCGATTTCCTTAGTGCAGGTTTTCAAATCTGGCGCAGAAACGGAATGGAAATCGATTTCCCTAAGGAGGAAATCGATTTCCTCAGTGCAGTTTTCAAAAAATCAGCATTAGGAAGCATAAAACTTGACTTAAGCAAACATACAAACACCTTATGATCACATATCAATTGGAGCACGAATTTTCCATCAAATCACCATCAAATAGGACCAATATAGCATCAAAGATGCATCACACACAAGCACAAAAGAATCACATTATGATGGATGAATAAAGATGAACAAAATTACCAAATCTTGAACAAAACTTAGATCTACTTCAAGAATCACCAACACAAATCTTGATCTCTCAACAATTGAAGAAAAAAGAGTGAAATGGATGGTGGTTTAGCTCAAAGTTTGTGAGGTTCAAGGTGTGACTCACAAACTTTATGAAAGAACAAAGGGCTTTGGTGAATTTAGTAGGGATGAGGAGAGAAATTGCAAGGGGTTTGTTGGCTCTCAAAGCTTGAGAAATGAGAGAGTAGTGGCCTCTATTTATAGGATGAGAGCAAGAGTAGTGGCAATTTGGTCATTTGCTCTTGGTTAATTAACTTGTGTTTAATTGGTGATTAAAGTGGCATTTAAATGGTAAAAAATGGTAAAATGAGGTTAAAATGGAATTAATGAAGGGAATTATTTTGGTGAGGTGGAAAATTGGTAAAATGACAAAAATGGTCAAAGAAAATAGATGCCAAAATCAAATAAAGCTTCCCTCTCTATTTTTTTTGAATTTTGCCTTAAGGAAATCGATTTCTCCCTGGAGTGAAATTGATTTCACTCTGTTCCAGAAGAGAATTTGGCGCAAAATACACTAGGGAAATCGATTTGCCCAGGGGGGAAATCGATTTCATGCTGTCCAGAATGTGATTTTGTTGAAAATTGCTGTAGGGAAATCGACTTACCTAAGAGGGAAATCGATTTCATCAGTCCAAAATGTGGAAAATGCCTTGTTTATTGCATGTCTTGGCTTGGTACCTACAAAACAAAAGCCTACAAAGAAACAAAGCAATATTTTTGGTATTTGGGTTAGTATAATATGCATACAAGATAAACAATCATTGGTGCTTGCAATCCCTCTTATTGATGAGGTGAGTGCAACACCACAAACAAAACTTCCAAGTGAAGCTCTTGATTAATGATTGGGATATGAATGATATATGATCTTAGGGTCAAAAATTGGGGTATGACAGATGCCCCTATTTAAGTTTCTTCGATCCGGAGGTACGATGATTGCAAATCTTCGTTTTGACGAGATTGAAGAGACTTAAATATATAAAACACACAATTTTTGATCCTAAGATGCAATGCAAAGGTTTAATGAATGCATATGATGATGATGAAACATAGCAACACTGGGGATGCAAAGGAAATCCACTGGGAACACAAAATGTCTTTATGGGAAGAATTCCACTGGGGAAGATTAGAATCTGTTGGAGAGACGAAACTTTGCTGGGAAAAGAAACTTCACTGGGGAAAACATTTCGCGCCAGAGAGGTTAAAGCATCACCTTTCACTAGGGTGAGAAAAGGGGACATCCTCTTTCACTGGGGATGAGAAATATGCATCCTCTTTCACTGGGGAATCAGAATACCTATCCTTTGTTAACAGAGAACACACCATCGTTCCACTGATGATATGAATAGAAATGCATTGACGTACCACTGATGATGAAGATAACAAAATACACCCACGTTCCACTGAAGGTGAACTACCAACGTCCCACTGGAGGTAGAAAGAGATGTATCGTCGTACCACTAACGACAACATATACCAACGTTCCACTGAAGGTATTGAAGAGAAATACATCGACGTACCACTGACGATGAAGATAACAAAATACACCAACGTTCCACTGAAGGTGAACTACCAACGTCCCACTGGAGGTAGAAAGAGATGTGTCGCCGTACCACTAACGATAACACGTACCAACGTTCCACTGAAGGTATTGAAGAGAAATACATCGACGTACCACTGACGATGAAGATAACAAAATACACCAACGTTCCACTGAAGGTGAACTACCAACGTCCCACTGGAGGTAGAAAGAGATGTATCGCCGTACCACTAACGATAACACATACCAACGTTCCACTGAAGGTATTTGAAGGAAAATACATCGACGTACCACTGACGATGAAGATAACAAAATACACCAACGTTCCACTGAAGGTGAACTACCAACGTCCCACTGGAGGTAGAAAAAGATGTATCGTCGTACCACTAACGATAACACATACCAACGTTCCACTGAAGGTATTGAAGAAAAATACATCGACGTACCACTGACGATGAAGATAACATAATACACCAACGTTCCACTGAAGGTGAACTACCAACGTCCCACTGGAGGTAGAAAGAGATGTATCGCCGTACCACTAACGATAACACATACCAACGTTCCACTGAAGGTATTGAAGAGAAAGACATCGACGTACCACTGACGATGAAGATAACAAAACACACCAACGTTCCACTGAAGGTGAACTACCAACGTCCCACTGGAGGTAGAAAGAGATGTATCGCTGTACCACTAACGATAACACATACCAACGTTCCACTGAAGGTATTTGAAGAAAAATACATCGACGTACCACTGACGATGAAGATAACAAAATACACCAACGTTCCACTGAAGGTGAACTACCAACGTCCCACTGGAGGTAGAAAGAGATGTATCGCCGTACCACTAACGACAACACATACCAACGTTCCACTGAAGGTATTGAAGAGAAATACATCGACGTACCACTGACGCTGAAGATAACAAAATACACCAACGTTCCACTGAAGGTGAACTACCAACGTCCCACTGGAGGTAGAAAGAGATGTATCGCTGTACCACTAACGATAACACATACCAACGTTCCACTGAAGGTATTTGAAGAAAAATACATCGACGTACAACTGACGATGAAAGAGATGTACCGCCGTACCACTGACAATAACACATACCAACGTTCCACTGAAGGTATGAAGAGATATACCATCGTACCACTGTTGATATAAAAAGAGATAATTCATCGACGTACCACTGACGATGAAAGAGATGTACCGCCGTACCACTGACGATAACACATACCAACGTTCCACTGAAGGTATGAAGAGATGCCCCATTGTACCAATGACGGTGAAGAGCAATCAATAATACTTTTTTCAATGATTTGAGGATGCAAACACAAATGCATAATCTCAATATTCATCGTCCAGCAACCAAAATTCAATCCATGACCAAATGGAAAGAAACTGCCAAAAAGACTGGACTAAGTGAGAGAGGAACCCACTAGTTTTCTGTTCGCAGACATCTGAACAGAATAACTGAAACATATTATCCACCTAGAAACAAATTCAGTGGGGATTTTCAAGGAAAGTGAGCTTTTTCTGCTTGACTGCAAACTGTCACTTATACTGAAGCGACTTACCATTTGCTGAGCTTCTTCCATTTGGGAATCAAGAAGTTCATAAAGCCTGAGAGATTATCACTTGCTTTGAAGATAAGATTTGATATGTGAAGACATACAAACTTGCTCAAATAAAGAGGCTTGTATTTGTTGTCAACAAAACATGCTGAGGACAAAACCTGCCCCTTGCTTTCAAGTACAAATTCCAACGGAGTGCAATGACAACACTGCTGGGAAATAAGCCTTTCAATATCTGATAAGAACATCAATCACAAATGAATTCTCCATTAATGGGGAAAGCAGAATCCTCAAGAGGTGCAAAATAAATGCCTTCTCAATCTAGGTTTCCCAGCCTAGAGAGGTTCAAAATAGTATTGTAAGAGACCAAAGTTCAACTCCAAGAACAAACTGGATAGGAACGGTCAAACAAAGATTTGCCCCTTGAGGAATAAACTCAACTGGGGATTAATTCCATCCTGATAAATGAGCTGGGGAGGAACACCGAAGCAAAATTCTTCCACGAGGAACAAACTTAGTGGGGATTATCAATCTCTGCAAGAAAATTACAGATCATCTTCTTCTTATCAAAAAGATTGGACAACACATCAAGCTCTATTATGGGGAGATCAGAGAAAATTTCTTTGGAGAAAATCACCATTCCGAACTTGCAGAGGAACTAAGAAGTTAACATCAAAGCAAACAAGTTAACATGCGGGGGATTTTAGTTCAAAACTCAACACAAGGTGAGAAAGAAAACCCAACAGTCAACCGTTGTCTCAAAACTTCTTGGTAAAGAGTGACATACTCTGGACTAATCATGGCAACAACCTTTGTACTTCAAGCTAATGAGGTGATCAAGGTAACTTCTGATTCACAACTTGCCCCAGACTACATAGTCTATGAAAGGAAACTACCTCAAAAAGGCTCATAGAGATCCTTGGCATCATGAAGACTTGGAATAATCTGCCCCAGATCAACAGATTCTTGGAGAGATTTGTCAAATCTCGACGTAGCTGCCCCTGATTGACTGAACTTGGCACATTCCTTTGTTCGACAGAGTCTTCAAGCTTTGCCCCATGATGGTAATCAAACTTGCAAAAGCATTATACTGGGAAAACAACATGCCCCTGGCAATGTTTTAGTTTTCAACTGATGATCAGATGTAAACTTCCTGGATGTCAAACAAATGTTTACAAGCAGAAAAATGTTTATTCTGAGAATGATAATGAAAATGCAAAAATTATGTAAGTCTTGAAGTTTCATTAAAAAGATGTCACAAAACCTTGTGAATGAATCACTAGTTAGGTATGACATTGATTTTTTTTATGCATATGATACCAGCACAAGTTTTTAGCATAACCGATAGGAGTCAGGAACGCTTTCTTGTTTAAGTATGCTTTCGAAATAAACCCTGCTTCAATTAGGACTTTTGAGGGTTGTAATGTGGCCTGGTTCACGGTTTTTAGAAAAAAAGATTTTTAGGCTCAAAGTTTATTTAGCCCACCCCAACTTCGTGATGTTCTCCAGTCCTATGTTCAGTTAACTCAACATGAGTATTCATCTCTCAAAAGGATTTTGTGCCATTAAGGACCTAATGAAGCTTTCTTGGGAGTAGCAGTCACCTCTTTTTGTCTTCGTTTTTGTATTCACACAGATTTGTTCTTTGTTCAGGACTTTTGCTTTGTAGTCCTTTCTTATCACTTTTCACTCTTTTTTTTTTTTTATTTCCCTAACTTTTGCCTGGACTGATTCTTTTGAATTGGTCGTCCAGCGGGATGCTCTAACTTTTGCCTAAGTCACTTGTTTTCAAGTTTTTGACTTAGCGAGCTTTGTTTCTCTTTTCTTTTCTTTTCTTTTTATTCTTTTGATTTGAACAAATCGTGTGACATTGACTTTGTCTTGACTTGTTGAGAGGGTTGTGACTGCCTCATTTCTTAGCTGATGGAGGATAACCATTGTGGTTTCACATTTTCCAGCCTTTTTGTTGCGCGAGGGATAACCATTGTGGTTTCACATTTTCCAGCCTTTTGATGCGCGGGGAATAACCATTGTGGTTTTCCATGATCCAACCATTGATGTGGATATGACATGCTTGACCTTTGGATGCACAATCCTTTTTGAAATATGAACACTCGGTCAAATTAACTGAACACTACCCCGGCCCAGGTTAAAAATTAGGGTTTTTTCGTTTAGAAAAGAAACTCCTACTTCAAGGCTCAAAAGGGGTTAACAAGGGATTATCTTCCTTATATCTCCGGTGTTTGGGAATTTGAAACAATGCCTGTACATCATCAGCAGGGTCTTATTCAAAAGCATACAACTAGAAATTTTGCGTTTTCAGATCTTCATCCTCCTTCCAATCTTTGCATAAGCAAGAGTTTGGCAAAAGTAATTGGTATCATAATGCATAAAAACAAATAAACATGAGTGAAACGAATGGATTACTTCAAGACAAACATTATCATTGCATTAGCATTAACATTAAAAAACAAACAAGTTTCTACATGCAAACAATGCATTGAAAAACAAGAAATATTACAAATGAAAACCAGTAAGAATTCTAAAAACTGAGAAGACTCTCTCCATCTGGGTTTGTGCTGAAGGAAACATCTTTCAAACTTCAGGCTACCATCAATAGTGATTCAATCATGCTTTGGCAAAGAATTGGCTTGAACATCATAACCAACATCTTGGAAAGTCAAAATACCCGCATGGATTAATCTTTGAACTTCATTAAAGCACAAGTGGCGTCAGCTTTTTACCACCAAGGGAGTTTCTCAAGGACAGGAGGCGGTGACCTTATTTGAACCAAATTCTTACGAATCAAAGCAGGGTACAATTCTGTGTAAGTCATGGGGATGGGATCAAAATTCCCCTTTTGAGATTGATTTTGCTCGTTCGGTGGAAAAGCTTGATGACGAGTACTCTGCTGATAATTTGGAATTGCATGAACTGAATTGGATACAGGATGACATGCTGACGTTGATGATGGTTAACTCCTCTGATTCTCTTCTTTGAAAAGTCATTACCAAACTTCTTCACACTACCAGTTGAGTTACCTTCTTCAAGCAAACATTCCATTCGGACATCTTTTTCTAGAAGCGATTTCATATCCACCTATCCATGGGAGTCAGTAGGTGTATGGACTACTATCCCCTTAGGAAAGGATGAGTTCAGAGTTTCAAGAAAGACCTTTGCCATCCTTTCTTCCTTCATAGAAGGATTGATTTGGGCAGCAACTAAAGCCTCAACCAGAGTAGTCAGATGCTCCATACCAGCCTTCAAAGTAACCACCTCTTCACGGAGCTCAAGAATCTCTTGTTTGATGCTTTCCATTTCTTCTTAGCAAGAGTGTTGTACTGATGATACCAGGAGAAAGGAAATAAGGCTCTGGAGAATTTCTTTAGAAAGCAGGACCAAATGTAGAATGATGCATGCAATGCAAATAATTTGTTTTTTTATTTATTTTTGAGTTTCAAGGAAATTAAGATATTAACTTGTAAACACTCAAACATTGGACTAAAGCTTTGATTAAGTTATCATCAAAATCAATCATCCATTTTGGTGGATTAGAATTTTCACCCCATCAACACCCAAGATCCATTGAGTTTGATGAAACTTATGATGTTTACAAGGAAAGACCTATAAGTTCCTTGAAAATCAAAAGAAAAAGAGTTTTCATGGATGCATGAATGCATGGTTTATGCATCAACCACAACCAAGAGCACGCAAGGTCACATAAGATCATAGTTCAAAGGTTCGACGTCACGAGCATGGAGCCATGGGTCCAACCATCCCAAAAGGTATGATCTAAGGAATTTTGTACCTGCCGATCGGGTTCTACAAAGGTTCCCAGAGTTTTCAATCTTCTATCGGATATTACCGGCACGCACAATTGCTCATGGGCGCCAATAATATGCCTAAAAAGACCTCGTCTGAGCGTAGTATCGCATGACAACAAGCTCAAATTGGTACTTGATCTTGTTTCTGCACTACATCCTAAAAAGGCTTAGATGGGTTAAAAGGATCTAGGCTATTCAGCTTCTACGGACACTCACTATTGAAAGTAATAGCGTTATCACGATGGTTCGTAACAACATCTACCACCTTCCATGAGGCCTCCACTGATTGGGGTTCCACCATATGACGCTCATGGTAAGGATTGCTCCTGACATGCGACTATTGGTCTTACCACCTCCTATCTCAAGTTACTCACCAAAGTCCGGGTTAGGACTTTATCTCATCACAGAGGAACCATCGAGCACCAAAAAGAAAAAAAAAAGAAAATAAACAATCAAAGCACACAACAATATATACAGATAAAAAACACACAGATAAACAAAAATAGGCTTAACACACTTAAAACTGGATCCCCAGTGAAGTCGCCATTTTTCCGTAGCGGGGAAAATCTGATATCGAAGCCATAAGATTGACTCGAATCAATATTTCGTTTGAAATCGCCACCGCGCTTTATTTTTTCAAAGGAAAAGGGAAAAGAACGAAAACCCAAAGTTTTGTTTTAAAACAAGAAAGAGAACTCAGGTTCGGGTGTTGATTATATGAGGGGAAGGTTTAAAGCACCCCTCATATCTGTGGTACTCCACAGGAACCTTTTTGAAAATCTGTTTCGTGTGTGCTAAAAAAAAAGGGTTTGTTTTATTTTTAAAATAAGCTCGGCAAAGCGTTAAGCTTTGTGCCTACATACCTCCTCGGTGCAATGGAGAAGTCAGAGCTAATGTAGTTCCTCTTAAAGGGAAAACATTTTTAAAACGAATAAACACTTTATCGTCGTTGGAGAGAAATACTCAGCCATTGATCTTGAGCATGAGAACAAATGAATCCTTTGCATCGCAAATGAAAGAAGGGCTCCAACTCGGATAAAAATCGACGAGTATGCCACTAGCTCTCTCACGCGGAAAAGATCTCATTATATCAATCAATTTCAAAATCGTGGGGTATAACCACTTGTTTCGACAATTAACAGTGTCCAAACTTTTTGAAGAAAAGGCCATTGAAGGCAAAAGATATTTTTAAAAGAAAAGGTTTTGAAAAGTTTTGCAAACATAAGAATGTTTTGGAAAAAGGGAGAAGATTTTGAAAATTAAAGAAGGGGAGGAGATGAAGAGGCTATCCTATTGCGTAAAATAAAAGCTAAGGAAAGAAACGGTCTAACCAAAATAAGAAGCCAACACTTGACATTGTGAGTCAAGGTAGATTTCCCATCCTTTGGAATATCAATACTAAACCAACATTATCACTTGGGGATCCAGATGAATTTATTATCTTAGCACCACTTTGCATTAAGCACATTAAAATTCTGACAAAAATCGGGCAGAGTGACGACTGTTTTCGGGTAAAATCCTTATCTCAATGCCTTGGAATTAACCATCAAGGGCTTTCAAGAAAATACCTGCACACATAAACAGACAACAATCCAATGCTAGACAGAAAGAATAACAGCAGAGTAACAATATCATGAGCGTCCAGAGGCATTATGTCCATAAGTCCGAATCTCCAAAATGCTAGGGATAGTAACCAATAGTCCAAAAGAGAGCCTTAGGTGTTTTTTAGATTTTTTGTTATTTATTAGTGTTTTAGCATAAAAATAAAGTATGGTCCAAGTGGACAAAAGAAAAATAGCGGAAACATAAACATATGTCCAAATGGACAAAGAGAAAATAGCGGAATATAAACGTCCAAATGGACAAAGAGAAAATGGCGGAAACATAAACATGATGAAATGATAAAAGAAAGCGGTAAAGCGAGAAATATAAAGAGCAATATAATAAATTGCGGAAATTAAAGATAGTTGTTAGATGTTAAAGATAACCATCTTGAAACTTGTCAAGTATGATATCATAGTTAGTAATAAAGATCGATAGTGAGTGAAGGATGTTCTCGGATTTAAATTCAGTGGACATTTATCAGAAGCTTGGTAAAATCATAGCGACTACATGATAAACCTCCATAAGTCATAAATCAACCGCATACAATTCTCTTCCATATTTGATCTTTTTTATTTGGGACACGAAATATTGCGCTATGTTAAGCAGATCGCCAAGTGATTTATGTAGAAATCACCCTACAACGAGGCCGGTAAAAACTGTATGTGCTAATGCATGCGAGAGAAGTGATATGTAGATCACTCTCCGAAAGCAATACCGCACGAAAAGAAAAGAGGTAGCGATCTAGTCTTTACCAAGAATCCATAGAATTCTCAAGGTGTTAAGACTTTCATCGATCAAAAGAAAAAAAGAAGGAGAAGAAGAATAAAATGCATAAAAGATAATCAACTCACACTATCATTAATATTATTCATCTAATATTATGGATTTGGTCATTTCAAACCTATCATCCTAGATCCAATGATATTAATGAAGTGGAGGAAGAAGGAAGCCAAAACAAGCATAAAAAAGGCAAAAAACACATTCTGTCCCAGGGGAAATCGATTTGCCTAAGGAGGAAATCGATTTCCTTAGTGCAGGTTTTCAAATCTGGCGCAGAAACGGAATGGAAATCGATTTCCCTAAGGAGGAAATCGATTTCCTCAGAGCAGTTTTCAAAAAATCAGCATTAGGAAGCATAAAACTTGACTTAAGCAAACATACAAACACCTTATGATCACATATCAATTGGAGCACGGATTTTCCATCAAATCACCACCAAATAGGACCAATATAGCATCAAAGATGCATCACACACAAGCACAAAAGAATCACATTATGATGGATGAATAAAGATGAAGAAAATTACCAAATCTTGATCAAAACTTAGATCTACTTCAAGAATCACCAACACAAATCTTGATCTCTCAACAATTGAAGAAAAAAGAGTGAAATGGATGGTGGTTTAGCTCAAAGTTTGTGAGGTTCAAGGTGTGACTCACAAACTTTATGAAAGAACAAAGAGCTTTGGTGAATTTGGTAGGGATGAGGAGAGAAATTGCAAGGGGTTTGTTGGCTCTCAAAGCTTGAGAAATGAGAGAGTAGTGGCCTCTATTTATAGGATGAGAGCAAGAGTAGTGGCAATTTGGTCATTTGCTCTTGGTTAATTAACTTGTGTTTAATTGGTGATTAAAGTGGCATTTAAATGGTAAAAAATGGTAAAATGAGGTTAAAATGGAATTAATGAAGGGAATTATTTTGGTGAGGTGGAAAATTGGTAAAATGACAAAAATGGTCAAAGAAAATAGATGCCAAAATCAAATCAAGCTTCCCTCTCTATTTTTTTTTGAATTTCGCCTTAAGGAAATTGATTTCCCCCAGGAGTGAAATCGATTTCACTCTGTTCCAGAAGAGAATTTGGCGCAAAATACACTAGGGAAATCGATTTGCCCAGGGGGAAATCGATTTCATACTGTCCAGAATGTGATTTTGTTGAAAATTGCTGTAGGGAAATCGATTTACCTAAGAGGGAAATCGATTTCATCAGTCCAAAATGTGGAAAATGCCTTGTTTATTGCATGTCTTGGCTTGGTACCTACAAAACAAAAGCCTACAAAGAAACAAAGCAATATTTTTGGTATTTGGGTTAGTATAATATGCATACAAGATAAACAATCATTGGTGCTTGACGGTCCCTCTTATTGATGAGGTGAGTGCAACACCACAAACAAAACTTCCAAGTGAAGCTCTTGATTAATGATTGGGATATGAATGATATATGATCTTAGGGTCAAAAATTGGGGTATGACACCTACATCTGAGGGACTTGACTATTTAATCGAGGGCAACATAAGAGAAATTACCCTAAAGGTGTGTGTGTGTGTGTGAAACAATAGTGATTGACTTATATTAATCCTGAAAATTAGGGTTATGTTATGTTGCTTTTAGTCTTGCCATACAATCCTATTCAATTTCCATACAATTCCCAATGTGCTCTTACCACACGAGCCAACTGCGCTTCGATGTTAAACTAACGCAACAAAGTCTATCTATAAAAAACAAATTTTGGAATATTTCAAACAGGAAAATGCGCAAGATGTTGTTCGTCTTCCCTAACCTTTAAATTTTTTTTGCAAACGACTTTTACCCACAGTCGAAACGTAGGTACAGGTTCTACCCACGATTTTCGTGTTTCACCATAGACCTGTATAAATCAAAATCCTAAAATACTGCACATAAATTCAAGACAAAACCGCGGATCAATGCAAAATCGACTCCTGAATTCAATTGTGCCATCGATTTCGTCCAATTTTGCCTCTAACCCAATTTCCCCAATTTGGAGCTTGCTAACCCTAACAATGGCGTATTTCCATACTTGCATCAATCCTTAAAACAAACAAACCAGAAACGATCTATGCATCCATATGAACCAGAATATATGATTAAAACGTATTCATGATGCGTAAATTGTAACGATTGGAATAAAAAGAAACTTCTGCTAACCGTGATGGTGGGGACGTAATTCTTGATGCTCCACGGCCAGGTAAGGGTTGGGATTGCTTCAGAATGCTTCCAAGATTATTGTTCGATTTTCAGAACTTCTGGAATTGGCTTGGAATTTCCTCTATTACCTCACTTTATTTCACGATTTTTTTATTCTTGAATGGGGTTCTTTGCTTCAGATTTTCATCCTTTGATCGTCAGGGTTCATTGTGTATATATAGTAGATGGATTTTAGGTTAGCAATTTGAATCAAATCTCTTTGAATCATGGAATTGGAATTTGATTGAAAACTGATTTCCAATCTTTCTAAATTTGGCAAAAACTCAATCTTCTTCCCAATCTCTATTAACATGAAATTGAATCAAAAATACGATATTTGGATGATTGACATTGATTGTAAACCAAAACCAAATAAATCTTTCTCATATTTTTTCAAATAGTTAATTTAAATAGTATTTTTAATGAATAAAAATTAAATAAAAATAGAATAAAAATCAAATAATCGTGGGATTGGTCTTTGACATTCTCGATAACCTCATGAGAAAGATTGAGTTAAAAAAGGTTGGGCCCATTAGCAAAACAAATCCAATTTGGCCCTTATTTGCTACATGTATTCTATTAAAAATTGACCAACTTTGATAAAGCACATCTCCCTCAATTTTTAAGGTATGAAAGTTTTCTAGGACTTTTTGGAAAGCCCAAGATGTCCTCTTCAAGCCACTTTCGAACCGTTTTTGCATTTGGAGATTTTATCTTGATGATATTGGTTTTGACAAAAAAATAGTTTTAGTTGACTTTCAAAAGGACCTGTAATGTTTTGGCTCATATCTCTCAAATGAAGCATTTTTGGCCTTGGCTTTTGAGTGACAAAGTTGTAGAGAATTTAATTTTCTTCAAAATGAGCTTTGGTTGGTAAATTTATGATACACCATGTGAAAGTTATGGCTGGTTAAAGTTCAGTTGACTTTTAAGTTAAAAACCCTAATTTAGAAACTTTAGGTTTTGTTGATTTTGGAACTTTCTTTGATGAATCATGATCAATACTTGATCAAATGATGAATGTTACTTCAAAATGTTGATGTTGACCAAAAGTCAGGAGTTTTGACTGTATGTTGAGCCCAATTGAATTTTAGGTCAAATTAGTCTACTGTTGACTTTTTGAGCATTTGACTGGGCAATTTTGTGAATTAGAGCTTGAAAATTAGCATGAGGATACTTTGAAGCATATGAGAGACTAATGAAGTCCATTTGAGGTGTCAGAACCTGATTTTACTTTGAGAGAAGCAAAAACCCTAGTTGGATACTTATTGCTTAGGAGAGAGATAGTCAAGCTTGTTTCTCAGTGCTTGAGCCAAAATGTTTTGAAATATGATGGGCAAATTTTGGGGTATGACAGTAGCCTATGCTCATATTAGGCAAGAAAAAGTCGAACCTAGAGCTCTGAAATGCATGTTCATGGGATACCCTGAAGGAGTCAAAGCTTATAGGCTATGGTGCCTAGAGCTAGGTCACAGGAGGTGTATGACCAGTCGAGATGTAGTTTTCAATGAATCTGAGATGACTTTCAAGAAAAATAATGATGATGATGGTCGAAGTGCAGAAGAGTTGGAACAGGTAGAGATTCCTGTTAAGGTGAAGCAAGTTGATGCTGAATTGCATATTCCAGATGAAGTCGAAGAAGAAGCATAAGATGCCGAGGAAGCTGAAGAATTTGTCGATGACTACCTGTTGGCAAGAGATAGGTCGAGAAGAGTCATCAAGCAACCTCAGAGACTTGGGTATGCAGATCTTATAGCTTATGCCTTAATCTCTGCAAGTGAGGTTCTAGACGAAGAACCTAGAGATTATAAGGAAGTTATGAGGAGTTGAAATAAGACTGAATGGCTGAAGGCCATGGATGATGAAATGAAATCTCTTCATGATAATCACACTTGGGAACTGATCAAGAAACCTGCTGGAGCAAGGTTAGTCAGTTGTAAGTGGATTTTAAGGTACATAAATGGGACTCTAAATAGGGTCCTAATTTATGGTAGAGCCTTGGGTGAAGATAGTAAAGCAGTAATCGAAGGATATGTCAACTCCGACTATGCACGTTGTATGAATTCTATAAAGTCTATTTTTGGATATGTTTTTACTATGTTTGGCACAACAATTAGTTGGTAAGAAACACTTCAGAAGGTTGTTGCTCTATCAACCACTGAAGCAGAGTATATTGCCCTAACTGAAGCTGTGAAGGAAGCATTATGGCTTGTAGGTTTTGCGAAGGAGATGAAACTTCAAGGTCTGGGTATCAATGTTAAATGTGATAGTCAAAGTGCAATACACCTGTTGAAGAACTCAGCATATCATGAGCGAACTAAGCACATTGATGTAAGGCTGCATTTCGTTAGAGAAGTAATCGAGCGAGGAGAAGTCCAAGTGCTGAAGGTTTTGAATGAGGACAATGCTGCTAATATGATCACCAAGACAGTGCCAAGTTGCAAGTTTTTCCATTGTAAGCAGTTGATAAAGCTGCATGAAGAAAGCTAGTTTGTTCCCTTGATGTTGTAGAGTTAAGTGCAAAGTGGAGATTTCTGAGATATTGGATCGAACTCTAGTATGGTCGAATGTGAGCTTATTGGTTCGACAGTTCGACATGGTTAAGCATGAAGTCGAAGGTTGTTCACATGCTGGTGTCGAAGTGTGCATGTTGTAGTCGAAGATGGGTCGAGCATGCAGGTGTCGAAGATGCTAGGGTTGTTAGCATGTTAAATTAGGTTTTAGTGCTTAAACCCTAATTTGTTAAATTAGCTTGGTTATTAAGTTGGCTTGTGTAATGGGCCTTGTGGAAAAAACTCATTAGTTAGTACGTTATGTTTTATTATAAATAGCATACTAGCCTCTCATCATTGCACACAGCAAATCCTAATTTAGGGTGAGAGAGGTTATTTGTTATTCTTGTAAAATTGTAAACTTGTAATCTTATTACTAAGAGAAAGTAAAAGAATAACAGTTATAACCAATTCTTGTGTTCTTCTTCTTTCTTGTCCTTTATTCTTCCCTTATTTTATACTTTGTTCTTGGCATTGAATTCACAACAGTTGATAATTCGTTATAAAAATTATTTGAATTTATTTTATTATCTTTAAATTTAAAAATTATTTAAAATTAATTTTAGAAATTTTTTTGTAGTTTTTAAAAAAAGTAATTTATCATTAAACCTTTGATTATCTTTTTTTATGTTACTAATGACATCATGTTTGTTATTATGTATCTAACATACACATAATAGGATATTGTCAATAATATTTTCTTTTGTATTTCTCCATAACACATTTTTTATTTTATGTTTCTGTGAGCATTTTTTTTAATTTTATTTTAAAAAACTATTATACAATTTGGTTTGGCTACTAAGCATATTTGACCGTGGTTATTAACGAATAAGTTGACGACAGTTGTGATTTCACCTTAACACTATTTATGTAGTGGTTAACATCTCCTTTAATAACAAATAAACATCTATCTAATCAACAAGCCAATTAGTCATTTTTAAAAAGTAGATTTAGGATAATGATCGAAACAAGAGATGAAGCTTTGTCATGGCATAATAATTTAATCTAAGCACTTTTAATTTTGGATACCCATGATGGGCACAAGCTACCTTTTCTTTTTTATCATTTCGTCCTGGTTTTGAAGACAATTTTATTTACCTATCATTTTCACTGACGTTGATTCCACAATATTAAAACATCATTAATGTATTAAGGAATTTTGATTTATTTGTTGTAAAAGAATTACAAGTGTGAGTAGTGTGAGAAAGTTTGATAGTGTGAGAAGTGTGAGAAAGTTTGATGTTGATTAAAAATGTACAGACTTGAATAATTATAATTGGAATAATTCACTCACCTATCATCTTAAGATTTTGTGTAAATATGTGATGTATTTCTCACGATGTATTGTTCAAAAAGACACCCCCTAATTTACAGCAACATTACTAACGAATGTTCCATAAATAATATTTACAAATTATAAATAATTAAAAAATTAATAAGTATTTCTATCTTCATTATATTGATTAGACATAACTTTAAAAAAAATTACATTTTTAAGCTTTTAAAAGAAAAGTGTGGATTTTAAAAGATTAAGAATAATATAAATATATTATTTTCCTAGTTTCTACTAGGGTTTGTGTACTTCTCATCTGAAAAGTTTTGTGTTTCTTTCTTTGTCTTGAAAATTACTTTGATTCTTAGTAATTCTAGATCACAATGACAAGTTTGAATATTGAAGGTTTATCGCTACATGACAAGAGAGAGAGGACGAGAGTTTTTGCTTTGATGTGGAGGAAGAAGGTGAGGATTCTTGAGACTTATGGTGGTGCTTTGTGGGATGCTTTATGTGCGATATACCTATTCATGTAAGTTCGATTAAAGTTCAAATAGCTGATATGCGGAGGCTATTAAAGGGTGTGACTATCAAATAAGCAAAAGAAGGATTTTTCTTATTCCACTCTGCTCACAGTCTAGACATAGAGGTGGCTCTGAAGGGAGGTCCATGGACATTCAATAGTCATCTGTGGATTATAGAATGGGTAAATCTAGGAGTCTAAATTGAGAATGTTCTTTGTTTCATGTAGATTTCTGGGTTCAAGTATACAATTTACCGGCAGGGTTGATGTTAGAGAAGGTTGAAAGAACAATGGTTAACTTCATTAGTACCATTGTGGAGTATGACGAGAACAACAATTCAAGCTTTTGGCGTCAATATATGAGGTTAAGGGTTAGGATTGATGTCCGCCAACCTTTGAAAAAACAAACTAGAGTGAAGAACAAAGGTTGTAAATGGTGCATGATGAATTTCAAATACAAGAAACTAAGTTTGTTTTGCTTTGTGTGTGGATTATTGAGTCATTCAAAACAAAAATATGAATTTTGAAATGAAAATAGGGGGTTTGGTGGAGGACCTTTCGTCGCGGTGGTTGAAGGAAGAATTGGGCGGTGGGGGAAATGTTAGAGATGGTGAATCTCACCAGGCGTGTGATTTAACACCCCGAATATTATAATTATTATTTAATTATTTTGTTGTGAATTATTTGAAGGAATAGATGATTTGACGACACTATGTGTGGGGTAGTTTCGGATGAGTGTTGTGTCCAGAATTTCTATAATTTAAATAATTGTTAGGAATTAGGAATAATTGTTAGAATTATTTTGATTATTTAAATTGGATAATTATGAGTGAGAAATAGTGAGGGTAAAGAAGGAATATCATAATAGAGGTCTAAGGGCTAATTGAGTAAAAAGGGAAAAGTGAGAAGGAGAACTGTATCATTTGGAACGATTTCTCAAAGAGAATTGGAAACAAACTAGCAAGAAAGTGACAAGAGGCAAGGGCTTGAAGGTTTCATCGTTAAAGTTTAGGAACCATTAATCTACGGTAAGGGTAGGGTTCCAACTTTCTAAGGGATTGTATAATGTTAGGTATGTGGGGATTTGATTACCATAGTTGTATGACCTTGTTCATGAAATTCCTTTGTGAATATATGAACCTAAATGATGAATTGTTGACACATTTGTGGTTAAATTGATGCATTTGTTTGTGTAAAGTGTGTAGAAATATCGTATGATATGTGTATGTAATTTTTGGAATTTTGAAATATGATTTTTTGTTGTAATTTGAGACTTTGGGATTGAAGGGGAAGAAGTTACGTATTAAAAAATGGAGATTTTTGGGAATGACAGTGATGTGACCAGTTACATGTTTGATGTAGTCGGTTACATGTGGGAAAAAAGGGGAAAATGCAATAGTGCGGGCATGTAACTGGTTACATGTTTGATGTAACCGGTTACATCACAAACAAAGGCGCATCTTTGTTGAGTTACCGGCATATAACCGGTTACATGTTTGATACAATCGGTTACATCACTATGTTGGGCAGAATTTTTAAAACTTCAAAAATTCGTAACTTTGAACTCGGGTGTCTGTTTGACGCGCCGTTTGAACCTACGGGAACCTAAAAATATTTTTTATCCTATAAAAATAGTTTGGAATACAGTGAGAGATTATTTATTGGTGTTTGATGCTTTTCTGTGTGAGATTTGGTGTGTTATACTGAGATGTGAATATGATGTTATGTCAGATGATGTTGTATGTTTTTGTTGGGTTGAATAAAATTGATAACATTCTTAGTGGCTGGTAATACCATGATATTATGTTTTTGCAATGCTTTTGTTATTGAATATATAATGATGAATTGATAACATGCTTAGTGGATTGTGATACTATGATGTTATGTTGTTGTAATGTTGTTATTGTTGAACAAAACATGCTGAATTAATAGTATGCTTAGTGAATTGTGATACTATGATGTTATGTGGTTGTGACGTTGTGTTACTATTATCGATTGTAACTGGATAAGTCGATAACATGTGTGGTGGATTATGATATGATGATGTTGTGTTGTTTGATGTATGCAAACATGTTATTATTGTTACTATGTCGTTGTATTGTCACTGGTGCTTGTCAGGCAGGTGTTGTTGCATGGTGGCCTATATAGGCGTGTCACATTGATAGATGTGGATGCCAATGTGTTTTGTATGGTTTCATGGTTATGTCGCATGCATGATATGTTGTGGACTTCGGTCTTGTTGTTGGTTCTAGTCTTAGATGGAGGGGATCTGGAACGATGTGAACGAAATTGTTCATGATTGTTGATTCTGATCATAGATGGAGGGGATTTGGAATGATGTGAACCAAATTGTTCATGATTTATTAGTTCTGATCCTAGTTGGAGGGGATCTGGAATGATATTGGTACCATATTCATTGAGTTTGTGAGTCAGTTTCATTGCATTGCATTATTGTTGTTAATTTGATGAATAAATTGTATGATTGATGTGTGAACTTCATGATGATTTTCTGGAATGGTGTAGTTGTGTGAGATACTGAATGTATGCTCATATTACTATAAGCCTATTATTATACATACTTTTATATTATTGTGATATCTCACCCCTTCTATTTGAATGTTGCCTCCACATGGGTAACGTGCAAGTAACCAGGATTAGTCTACTAGCGATGTAGCTTGGAAGATGTTGATCTTCATTTTATTTCAAGTTGGTGTCATTATTCTAATACGTAACACCAGGAGGGAAAAAACGCTTAGTTATTTTGTTATTTGATGATTTGGTGGGAGTCGTAGGAACTCCGTATTGATGGAATAATTATTGATTGGATATTTTCTCATTAAGTACAAATCTAAAGGGAATGCAAATTCGAGATTCTTGTATAACGGCCAGGTCGAGGTGTCCTTGAGAGGAGATGATCAGGTACTAGTGTTGTCCGTATCTCTAGGAGTAGGGAGCAAAGTTATGCCTAATGATGTGCCTGTTGTGTGTGAGTCCTAATGTCTTCCCGGGGATATTTGTGACTCATCGTTAGAGCGAGATATTGGATTAACTCTATGGTATCCTTAAGGGTGAATGGTTTGGAGTAAACCAAGTGCTTTTGAATTATGTTGTGGAGTAATTGTAGATTCTTCTATCTAAAAATGTTGCAAATTCAAGGTTCCAGTCTGTTGGATAAATTGGAATGTCTCTGGAGGCAAACTGTAATACGGTGGGAGAACTTACTTTATATTTTATTTCGCAAACAAATGTTACGGTGAGCAAGAGTCGCCATCGAATTTTATTTTATCCAATTAGGAAAGGCAAAAAGAACAGAAAAGACCTTTGAAAGAGATTTGAGTTTGGGGGTGTTGCACCCCAAAATTTGCCCACTTATTTATTCCCCAATTGGCTTTCATACCCCATTCATGTGCACACTTCTTCTAGGTCATCCATCCAATGCATTCATTCATATCATGGTCACTGTTCATAAATTGATAAGGAAAAGAGCTTCTGCTGAAGAAATTCTTGATTAAGAAGAATTAGATCTGAAGTCTTATTGAAAAGGATCATTTCCACTGAAGTCCTCCTAAAATCAGAGTTTCATCCTCTCTAAGGCAAAGCTCTAATTAAAGGATACAATCCTTAGATTCATCAGGGTTTTCAAATTAGGGTTTTGACCAAAGTCAACCCTGTTGACTTTTTGGTCAAAATTTAATCCGGAGGTGGTTTTGAGTGTGAAATGTGGTTGTCCTGAAGAAATACTCATTGGAACTTCTTTGGTTGAAGATTGATTGAGATTGATTGTTCAGCTAGAATCGGAAAAATCAGGAAAAAGTTGACTTTTTGGTCAAAGTTAAAGTCAACGGCTTAATTTTGAGTGTTGGTGGAGAATCAGCCGAGAAAAGTCAAAGAAATAATTAAAATCAAGAATTTCTCAAACTTACCAAAAATGGATGTTAGTTGAAAATGGAAATTCTAAAAGGGGAAAGTTCCTAACACTTAGAAATTTGTTGGGAATTTTGGAGTTTTCAAAATTGGTTGACTAGTCAACTTCATAGCCATTTTACACGTATTTCAAGGCTTCATTTTAGAAAGGTCACAACATCAAAAATGTTTCATTCATGGCATACAATAACTTTTTAGTTGGGAGTTTTTTCAATTGAAACTTGGTTTAGAAGATACAAAGGTTTGAAAGTGGGAGATTCCAAGTCATTCAAGTCATGTTGCTGGGCAAATTGTTGGGCGTGACGCAAGCATTTTATCAAACAGTTGGCGTGCAACTCTGAAGCTGATTACAGGATAGTACAAAAACCCATCAGATGCATACTTGATATGCATATCTACTCCTCCATGCCCTCTATACAATGAGAACCAAATCACTGATTTTGGATGTATGGTTTGGGAGATATGATGCCTCAAAGTCATGACCTTACCAAGACACACATTGCCAAGAACATGGGCCAGAGGCTAGGGCACGCACGAGGCATTTGAACAAGCATGTGGTGGGTCATTTTTAAGGTAATATCTAGGGAGCTACGGATATCCCTTTGATCCAAATGTAGTCTCCACGCCCTCTTCATATTGATCATGAGTTTGAGCCTATTAGTGACTTATTGAGAGAGCCATGATAGCACAAACATGGCCATTTGAAATGTTTGTAAAGCCAAGCCAAGACAGTTTGCCACAGCCACTCCATAAGGTGTTATCAAAACATATTGCCCCAAGTAACCATGCAAACCCCTGGACACGTGAAAGGCACGTAGAGATTTACTCAAATGCAACAACTTGCTCCTTAAGTGTGATGAAGAAATATTACACTACAAGCTCCCTCACCATAACACTCATGTACACTCTCACTATAAATTCAAAAACTCCTTCACAAATGAGGGAGGATTCATTTTTTCTTTTCCGAGTTTCATAACTTATGCCTCTCATCACTCTTCTCTCTCCCTTCTCTTTCGTCTTCACACTCACCCTCATCTTTAACAATCCTCAACCACCATAACAGAATCTCTAACCACCCTAACCGCCATATCGACTTCACTGTACCCCTAACAACCATAGCAATTCTGAAACTGAAGAAGCCATAGCAGAATAACCACCCCATGAAGAAAACTCTCGATTGCTTCTTCTCTCCCTTCAAGATTCAAAGAAAGATAGTTGTTAGGAATGGTAACAAGTTGCAACTTCGTTTTCCATCTCAAATTTCAACGCTCTCCATCTTTGTCATGATTCGGAGGCATTGATCTTCTCGGTATCAATAGAATTACTCTTTCTCTACAAGAATCTGAGACCGAAGCTCGCCGAAGAAACTAACTCTCCATAGCAAGCTTCATCAAAAGCTTCGCCTTCATCATCACGCTCAAGAGCTAATGCTCCTCCTTCTCTCGTCTTGAATGACAAACCTCCTCCATCCAAGAACTCCGTCACGGTTCGTCACCACAAAAGGCTCAGAGAAGACCGAGTTTATTTCTCGGTAGGCTGAAGCTGCGAGTACTATTCATCACCGATCTCAAGATCTCGAGCTATCGTGTAGAGTTTTTCTTGAAGAATTAAACCGATTTCATTCCGTCAACAGGTAAGTGCTTTTGAATCTTTCTCAGCATCGTAGTAACACGCATGGTTTTAAATTGCGGTCCGCAACCGCAATTGCGGCCGCAATATTGCTGATGCGGTAGCCTCCGCATCCGCATCGGGCCGCAATTGCGGTGTGATTTGCAATCACACGTTCAACAACACTAGAATTCACATCAAACACCTTCGCCCATGTTTCTTTCCATATTTTCATCATAATTCAATAGTTTAGAACCCATAAACTCAATTTACATGTGATTTGTAATGTAAAATATTAACATTATGTGTTTTTTAATGGTGTATTTCAAATATTTCCTAATTTAAATTCACACCGCAACGGCCGCAATGCGCATCGCAGCAACCGCAATGGCCGCAATCGCAATACCCGCAACCGCAACCGCATCCGCGACCGCAACCGCAATTTAAAACCATGGTAACACGTATTAGGAGCATATGCATCTGGGAGCTTCTTCCACCAGGAGGCTGGACGATTAGCGTCGAATGTTTTCGGTGGTTGTATGTTGCATATTCTTGATTCGTTTTGTTTCGATTTGATGTTGTGTGTCATAATTCGTGATGATAGAATGTTTAGACGTTGAAACCAATCGCATATTCAGATTCTACATGAAATTTCGAGTGAAACAGTGTCTTGTGTTTTCATTTGGATTGTGCTTTTTTTTCCACCGCCGTGGATGTTGTTTTGGCTCACCGGAGAAGAAGCACGCTTCATGGCATTCATAGGGGGTGGTACTGTTCATGTGAGTGTTGCTGCCTCACGTTGAGAAACACTACTTTGACACTGAAATGTACATCTACACCGTACATTATACCAAAAATATGTACTCAACAAATTTTTTAATAATTTTTTGTCCACATTAATATTTGTGCTACACTAAAGTTATTGTAGAGATACAGTGTAAATTACCTACGGTGTACTAAAATAGTGTAAGGATAGCATGGCTGTTTTTTATTTCAATTGATTTGAGTTTTGTAGATAATAAATATTTGTTGGTGGATGCTGATTGGCTTAGGTTTTTTTTTTTTTGTCATTTAATGACTTAATTTAAAATTGACCCATTGATGTCAAATCCTCATAATTTCACGTTCCATGTATAACACACATGCTAATGGAATAAGTAAATAACATGCATGCTGGGTAATAAAAGGAAAATAAAGATAAAAGTAGTGTATGATGTTTCAGTGTGGGCCACGAGCTTGTTCTATTAACCTGGGCCTTAGAGTTTTCGCTCTTCACACCCTCTGTGATTTAGGCCCAAACGCGCTAATAACAGGAAATTAGTGCATTTCCAAAATTGCTTCTACACCCCCCTGTGTTGTTAGATTTCTTTCTTTTTTCACTTTATTTCTATCCTAATTGCTGTTTAGTAAACCAGTTTTAATTCAGATAAAAAATCAATAAAAATACATTTTAGGTAGTTTTATGCGTATAGATTATTTTGGTATTTTTGTGTATTTTTAGAAATTGTTTTGCTATTTTTGATAAATCCTTTTCTTAGATGTGTTCATATTTCTCTCATATTTTGATAGGTTTCACAAAATAATTTGTTTAAATGACTTAGGAACAGAATTAAATTGCAATTTTCTTTATGGAATCAGTAGACTCATGTGTCATGTTGTGTATAAAAAATAAAAGTTCAATTCCATGTTTTGATTAGATTTTAATTAGGTTTTCTCTATCCGATTAGTGTGTGTTTCTAAACGGTTAATCATGTGAATTTGGCCCATAATTTGGCTTGCATTTATGCAATAGCCTTAGGTTCTTTTTGTACATATAATTAGAGATGCGTAGAGGTCCTAAGACCTGGAGTTGGAATTTTTAAAACATTTCTTCTTATTTTATTTGAATTTTCCTTTCCATGTGTAAATACTTGCTATTTTTGTTAACGATTGTGTCGTAACTTTTGCATTTGACTTGTAATCTTTGTGTGAACCATTGGGAATGATCCCATGCTTGTTTGGATACCTCTTAGAGGTTGTTTTCTATTGATTGCTATCTTGTGTTCACAATATTCTAACTTCATCCATGATTTTAACTTTGTTTGGGCTAGTTTAACATAGTTTTGTTCGCTTCTTTTGCTAAATACTCATGTATGCTTTCTTATCCCGTCTTGTTTGAGTTGTAACTCCATTTCATATTATCTTTGGATTACCATTTCCCTTAGACTCTTTCTTCTTTGTTAAGAGGAATTGAGGTAGGTTAGGATTGTTATCCTCGACCTTAGGGCCATTCTTATTTGTTAGCATTAGGTTAGAAATGTATGTTCCCTTTGTGCATAAAGAACAAAAATCAATAAAACACAATAAAATACCTAATAAAGGCTGGAAATAATAAAAAGGGAACGGAAGCTTTCGTCTCCCTTGCTTTAGGGAATCACTTGAGTGGAAGTTCCCAACCATAAAAAATACCAACCAAGAGTCGCTCGAGCCTCGCTTGCTTAAGGGAGTCCCTCGAAACGCCCGACATACTTTTCTTTTGCTTTTAAGAGCATGTTACTTCCGCTTCATTCCCAGCTTAAGTCTCCAAAGGTCGAGCAGCGGAGTGTGATGTAACTGTTCACTAAAAAATACCAACAAATCCTAAAAAATATAAAAAATCTTGAGTCGTACTACGGTAGCTCTGATTCCTTGTAAGGGATACGTAGGCATTGGATCGCGGGGCCTAAGTGAGCACACTTGTAAATAATTCCTTTTTTTTCCCCGTGTTTCTTTTGCATTTAGACTTAGGCATAGTTTACACCCTTTAGATAGAAACAAACATAGGTGGATACCATCGAGTACGATGGGCGTGAGGGGTGCTAGCACCTTCCCCTTGCGTAACCGACTCTCGTACCCTATTCTCTGGTCGAAAGACCTTGTTCTTATTCTGAGTTAGGTTATCTGGTATTCCTTTCCCTCGATTGGATAAATATATTAGTGGCAACTCTGATCCATTTTTTGCGGTAGCGATAGGGGGGTAAGTTATACAAAGGGAAGGTGTAAGCACCCTTTGTATCCATGGTTATCCATGGGCTCTTAATTGCTTAACTCACTTTTGAATTTGTTTGGAAAAGTGTAGTGTGTATTTAGAAAAATAGTTTGAAAAGGAGCTTTAACTTTGTAATGATCTTTGCACGGATGTATACAAAGTGTAGTCTTTGAAAATTGTTTTGAAAAGGAGGTGTGAAAAGTAATTTTAAATGTTTTGAATTGAGCAAGAAATTAAGAACTACCTACCCTAAGTTAATGTCTTTCTTGTTCTTTAAGTCTTTCGTGGGAAATAGACTATCCACACCATTGGTTAGTGGAAAGTCCTTTCATTGCATGTAAGGGACATCGAAGGATCATCGAATAGTCACAGGGACTATCCATACCATAAGAGGGTAGGAAGTCCTATGCATTGAATGAGAATAGTCATAAAGGCAACAAGTAAGTACATCTTAGCAATCGAAGGGACTATCATCATGTAATCAAAGGCAACATCGAGGGACGAGATCATATTATCGTAGGAAACTCGAAGGGACTATGATCTTTATTCTGAATGGACTATGATGATTTTTGAATCGAAGGCAACATGCTAAGGTATCCCCACATTCGAGGGACTTGACTATTTAATCGAAAGGCAGCATAAGAGAGGATTACCCTAAAGGTGAGTGTGTAAACAAAAAGTGATTGATTAATTTAATCCTGAAAATAAGGGTTATGCTAGGTTAATTTTAGTCTTGCCATACAATCCTATTAATTTCTAACAGTTATATCAGCAGAAAAATAAATGCAGAAAAGTAAAGTCATACGCTATTACAAGGCTTCGGGACGGGGATACATAGCCAAGAATAGGGGATGCGAAAAGTAAAGTGCGAAGAAATAAACATACGATATTACAAAAAAAAACCTTTGCAACCTATACATCGATTTCTAGAATTTAAATAACAATTAAATAAAATGATTAAATAATTAAATGACGGAATTTAAAACAAGCACGCGACAATCATAGAATATGAGATGAGAAGAGAAATCGGTAGAGAAATTAGAGTTTAGTAAAAGGTTAAAATTTGAGAGAAAATCAGGATTTGAATGGATTAAAACTAAATCTAATTTAACCTAATTACTAAATTAAAATTAATCACTAATTAATTTATTAACTATACAAAACACAAAATTAAAAAAATAATTAAAACCTATATCAATTATCTTAACCTAATAAAGAAACTTAAAAAAAACTAATTTTATTTAGCCTAAAAAACCTATTATACTATTTAAAACTAATTAATCCCTTTTTGGTATTTTATGTGACTTAAATTAATTAATTAAAATAATTAGTCAATAAAAATTTTTATGATAAAAACCTAAGGCTAAGTTTTAATGAAGTTAGTATTAAAAAGCTAATAATTAAAAATAAGGAAAAGAGAAATTAAAAAAGCAATACAAGAAAATAAATAAAAAATAAGAAAGAGGGCGTCAGATCCTGTGTATTGCATCCCTGATGGCATACGGTGGGCATGCATCTTCTGAGTCCTTGGATCGGTCCTCTTGTCAATCCAGTGGTGGAAGTCTGAGGGTGTATCGTACGCGTGTGTGGGGGTGAGGCGCTGAATCTGTGAGTCAAAATATTCAAAAAACAAACTGTTAAAACCAGGGTTTGAACCCAGGTTTGCAAGGATCCAAGATTACTGCGCTGGCCATCTGAGCTATTTTTCTTAGTTGACATTCAAACCAAACAAAAAATAGTAAATTATAAAACACGTTAATTAATAGAAAAAGTCAAACGTGGACCCTGGGACCGCTGACTGGCCAATGGGAAGTGGAGAGAGGAATTGAACCTTTGACCCACCAACAGACTGTAGCAACCTGCCCTAAAAATTAAGCTTTTAGAGTCGCCACCTATTCTGAAGGGCGAATAGGAAACCCTACGCAGATTAGAGATTCGGGGTAAGTTATTATAATCAGGTCGAGGGAAGGTGTTAGGCACCCTCAACCCTTTCCTATTGGCTTAGAATCTAAGGTCAAATTTTATGGCTAAAATATTTAGGATAATAGCTAAAGAATTGAATAGGGGAAAATTGAGATTTTAGGGTGGGGGACTCGCCTTGGTTATCCAAGTGCCTATGTATCTCCTTAGGGAGAATCAGAGTCAACGTAGTTCGGGCACGAGGTTGTACGCCTTAGAATTTGAAGTTGAGGTGTTTGAAGGCTTTTTGAATGGCCTATCGTAGTTTTGAATTTGATTTGAAAGGCATTTTTAGTTGCCTGATTGGAAAGGATGAAAATCCGTAGTGTCGTGGTTTAGTGTGTTTTAGGTGTTTGGGCGTACAACCCTGATTTGATATGTCACCGTTAGATGCGATGACCAATAGATTTGGTCAGTATAGCTAACGGATTAAGGGGCATTGCTGGTTACTCAGATCGATAGATTGATCGTCGCGGGCAGCAAATTCAATGTATTTTGAATTTTATGTATTTTTATCCCTCGTCTAATGCGACTAATAAATTTAGTCGGGTCGAGGAGAGAATTTAAATAAAGGATTAATTAAATTATTTTTATTTCTTTATTCAGATATTTGATCAGTACGACATAGAGAGTCGACTAATTCGAAGGCGGGATGAAATAGATATTCATCCTCCATTTATCCGTTAAAGGGGAAGTTAGAGTTTATTGTTTTTATTATCTTTATCTCTCGTCTACTGCGACTAATAGCTTTAGTCGGGTCGAGGAGAGAATTTAAATAAAGGATTAATTAAATTATTATTAATAAATTAAATTAATCAAAATTATTTCTCGCCTACTGCGACTAATAGGTATAGTCGGTTCGGGGAGAAAATTAATATTAAGATTAATGTTTTGCCAAACGGTAATGGGATCGGGCAAACCCTAAATACTTATAACCTTTATAGGGTTTTTGTGATTTTTTATAATTAATATTTAATTAAGTTAATTATTTTTGAATAATCGGGATAATCCTAAATTATACTCCTAAGCCTAATTTATATTATTCCTAAGCAAAATTAACTAAACCTAAATATAATTGATTAAACCTAAGTATAAACAATAAAAAATAAGAAAAATAAATGATAAAACCTGGCACTGATCGTATGTTGCGCGTCCTTGAGGGTTCACCGTGGATCTGCATATTATGGATCCTTGGATGGGACTCTGGAAAGATCCGGTGGCAGCGAGATGAAGGTGTACCGTAAGCCCTTTGTAGCGCGCACACGTTGGATCGGTGAACAGATTTGAACAAAACGAATTAAAAACACAACACCCAGGGATCGACCCCAGGTGTGATAGGTATTGAAAATCTTGCCTTTGCCAAGGCGCCACACTGCACTTGTTGTTATTGAATCGAACCATACATTACATAACGCTTCAAAATCACGTAACAGAATTTAAATAAAACAAACAGCGCCTTGTCGCTGTTCTTCTTCTTCGTGATTTTTTAGAAAAAAACACAGACTTCTACCTACAGTTTTGAAACATAGCCATAGCCCTGCAATTGCCAAACTCACCATAAACATTGAATAAATCCCAAATGAAATCATGTTCAAATCATAAATCAGTTTCTAAACGTGGTAGAGCAATTGATTTGAGCTAATTCAGTCTCTAATTATGCAGCCCCAATTTGAGAACTTAGAACCCTAGTAATGGTGACTCTTGAAACCTGCATCTAAAACACAATTAAATTATCCAGATCGAATCACACCATTAATATAAACACAAATATATAATTAATTCATATGCAGAAGGCGTGTAAGCATGGAATCGGGTTCAAGAAATTTTTGCTCTTTGCTTGAGCTTCTCTTCTTTTTTTTTACAGTTTCTAGCGGTTCTTGATGCCGCCGACCCAATCCCCCCTTTTCTTACCTGCAAATCCTTATATATATATATACGGCAGTAGTTTTTTTAGGTTAACAAAATTCAAGGCAATCTTTGGAATTAACATGGAGATTTGATTTGCAAATTACATGAGAATTTTCCTCTTTGGTCAAGATTTGCTATGAACGTGAACAGTGACTTCTACAATTGAGCCAATTTGATTTTTTTTTCTTTTTTCCTTTTTTTTATTATTATTTTATTTTTTTTATAACAATTAATTCTAACAAAAAAAATACTAATTATATATTATTATTTACTAAAAGAAATCAAGTAAAACTAAATAAAAAAAATAATGGTAAATGACAATAATTAAAACTAATAACTATTTTATTCAAATTAACTAATAACACTAATCAATAAATATTAACCTAAATGATAATACTAATTCTAGATAATATTAATAATAATATCACCTAACATTAATATTAATATTAATAATAAATTTAATAATATTAAATACTAATAGTTAGAAGTAATAAAAATTACTAATAATAATCCAAAAAAAACGCAAATGTTAGTAAAAGAAAAATAATATTAACAAATGATGAAACCCTTGAAACACCTGTTAATCGCACCCCATTTATTTCTCAGGATATTTTATAAGAGGGCGGGTTTGACAATAGGAATGTCAAACCCCATGACTCTTAATTTTGACCCTTGATGAATTAAAAGATATAGATCTGATCGGGCAAATTTTGGGGTATGACAGCTGCCCCTGTTCAATCTTCTTAAACCTGAAGAGTTAGATAGGCACGTCTGCCTATCTTGATCTAAAGGTAGAAGATGATTGGACACTGAAATGCCCTGAAATTTGCATCGGAAGAAATTCTGTAGGAGATGGGCTTACAGATGCCACCCGAGGTGAATACCGTTTTTCAGAGTGTGGAGCAAACGCTTTTGAAAGGAACCATTGTGTCTTGGTTGTAGCATGGCATAAAAAGGCAACCTGAATTTTATGCAATGTTATGATGCATGTAATGTATGATGCAGTGAGCTTCTCAAAATAAATGAGAGCCATGTATGTATATGCACTATGTATGAATGAGGTATGTTAGTTGAATGATGCATGATTGTTAGTTATGTTAGTTGAAGTATGTTAGTAGCTTTTGAAAAAGAGAAGTGACACCTTTGTTTGTTATTGATGATGTCTTTGGAGAAGATCACTGCCGAGGGACTAACGTGATAAACCCAATTGAGGAACCTTTTGAAAACCTGTTGTAAAACCCTTTGTGAAACCCCTTTATTTTTGCAAAGTAGATCACTGTCGAGGGACTAACGTGATAAACCCCATTGAAGAACCCTTTGAAAACCTGGTTGTAAAACCCTTTGTGAAACCCCTTTGTTTTTGCGAAGTAGATCACTGCCGAGGGACTAACGTGATAAACCCCATTGAAGAACCCTTCGTAAAACCATTTGATCACTGCCGAGGGACTAACGTGATGGGTAAACGTAACTATCAATAGCGACGACACGCAGTTTGTGAACCCCACTTACTATAGTTCTAGTAAGTTTCCGTAGTTTGTGAACCCCAAAAGGATCACTTGCTATAGCTCTAGCAAGCTCACTTGCACCAATAGGATTACTTGTCATAGCTCTGACAAGCTCACCTGCACCATTTGGATCATCTGCCCTTGTTCGGATAAATTTCACCTGCACCATTTGGATCATTTACCCTGGCTCGGACAAATTTCACCTACACCATTTGGATCGTTTGCCCTGGCTCGGACAAATTTCACCTACACCATTTGGATCATCTGCCCTTGTTTGGAAAAATTTCACCTGCACCATTTGGATCATTTGCCCTGGCTCGGACAAATTTCACCTACACCATTTGGATCATTTGTCATAGTTCTGACAAGTTCACCTGCACCAATAGGAGTCACTTGCCTTGGTTCGGGCAAGTTTACCTGCATAAGAGGAATCATTTGCTATAGTTCTAGCAAACTTTACCTGCATGAAAAAGATTCACTTATTTGGAGAACTGTTTGAGAGACAGGGAAAATAAATACTTATTTTTGCAAAGAGACGTAACTCTATATCACTGCCAAGGGACTAATGTGATACGAATCGTCGAGAAGATTTGAAAGGAGATCACTGCCAAGGGACTAACGTGATATGACATAACTTATTGCTGCTCAGGGACTAACGCAATAAGTCATGGTTGGGATTGAAATTGAAAATTGAAATTGGAATAGGATTTGAAATAGGATTGAGATAGGATGTAACAGGTAGCCGAGAGTTGACTACCAGACGGGAACTGACTACCAAATGAGAATTGGATTTAATGTAACAGTCAAACGGGAACTGACTACCAAACGAGAATTAGATTTGATGGTTTTCCAGGACGAGAACTGGACTTTGCAAGGATTTGCCAGGACGAGAACTGGACTTTGTAAGGATTTGCCAGGACGAGAACTGGACTTTGTAATGATTTTCCAGGACGAGAACTGGACTTTATATTGATTTGCTAGGACGAGAACTGGACTTTGTAATTATTTGCCAGGATGAGAACTGGACTTTGTAGTATGTGAATGCACTAGATGATATGCATATGCTAATGCGTATGTATGCATGCTGATGCTGATGTCAATCCTGAGATTTTATCTCCTTATTGAACCTGTTTAGACCATATTTGCACCTACACCACGGCTATGGTTATGCCGGCTTGGTAATGTGGATAATGCTTATGCACATGCGTATGCATAGATTGTTTATGGGTGAAATGAACAACAAGGTTGCTATCATCGGTAAGGTTACCGGGATACATCAATTAGGTGATCGCGTGAATATCTCCGTGAGGTTGCTATCATCAGTAAGGTTACTGGCATCGGTAAGGTTACCAGAAAGCATCAATCAGGCGATTGGGAAGAATATCTCAGTAAGGTTACTGGCATCGGTAAGGTTACCGGAAACATCAATCAGGTGATTGGGAAAAATATCTCATTAAGGTTACTGGCATCGGTAAGGTTACCGGAAGCCTCAATCAGGTGATTGGAAATACACCAACAGTAGGATTACTGTCATCGGTAAGGTTACCGGGAAGCAGGTGGATAGTATAGCTTAGCACCAGAGTTTTGATCGGATGTCTTGATGTATGGGATAATGCTTATGCTCATGTATATGTTGATTGATGTAATGAGTGGAATGAAGCAATGTCTTCTATAAGACTACCTGAAAAGGTTTCTGGAATGGATATGAAGATTTGTCTTAAAAAGACTACCTGAAAAGGCTCTTAGAAAGGATAATGAATTGTCTTAAAGAAGACTACCTAAAAAGGCATGGCGTAATGTATCAACCAATGTATGTAATGCATGGTTTACATGTAATTTGCATGATGCTCCAATGCCAGGTTGTTGATAACCGGAAGCGTATATAGTTCGCTGGAGTTATAGGTTTGTTTGATAAGGTGGGGTGTAATGCTAGCGCGACTTCCCAATACCCGTTTGTTTTGAACTTTGAAGATCATAGTTAGGAGAAGGATTGGTTCGAGGTCCTAAAGTGTGAGAACTCCTTTTCCTTTTGCTGTGCGCCTTGCCCCAGTTTGGCTTTTTTTTGAAATACTCCACGCCTTTGAAGTTTGAAGTTCTCCACGTCTTTAACCTTTGCGATTCGCACCTTGTGTAATTCTCCATACCTTCACCTTTTTTGGAATTCTCCACACCTTTCGAGATTCTCCACGCCTTTAACCTTTTGAGGTTCTCCACGCCTTCAACCCTTTTGAATTGTTTGCCTTATGGATTTGATATCCAATGCCCCAATGTTTATTGGAAAAAGATGCCTATGATCTCCAAGCCATGAAGGAAGTGCCCCGAGAAATAACCTTGTCATATGCTTCGACGTTTGAATTGAAGGGTATGCCCTTGATCTCCAGGATATGGAGGACTATCCATAGTGTTCTATCCTTTTGAATTTGAACTCTTCCCATGTTTGACATGCCCCTGATTGTTATTGCTTCGAGGTGTGCCCCGAGTCGATTGAACCTTAGGAAGAGTGTCCCTAGTGAATAGGATGTTTGATTGCATGCCCCTGTGATCTTTGAAATTTTGCCCCTGTTTAGGAGAACCCCCTAGATGTGATTCTCCCCATTCCAGAGTCTTTATTCGAAATGATCGCCTTCGATTAACCCATTTCGAGATCTCCTCGATGCTAAGTGTATACTCGCAGATGACGTTGTACTATTTGAGAAGTAACTCCAATGCAATGTGTATGCAAGTTTTGAAATCGAAGTCCGTTATGAATTAGGACTAGATGGTTTTGAAAAGAATGCTTGAAGAAGCACAGTGGTTAGAGATAGTTAAACTTTAGGAGTCAGTATAACAGAATCCTGCTTAATATGCTTTCGTGGTTAACCTTGCCTCAATTAGGACATTTAAATGTTGTAACTTGGCCTGGTTCATGTTTTAAGAAACAATGGATATAAGGCTCAACATTTTATTTAACTCACCCCTTTCTCCTTGATGTTCTCTAGATCCTAAAGTTCGCCTAATCCAATGGATGTGTTTTGTTTGTAAGAGAACCGTTTTAGTTTCGATGTTAAGCAGAAGCCTTAGTAGAGATCCAAACATTAATGAAAATGTTGTGAAGATCCAAGCATTGATGTGAAGCTTTGATGGTTTAGCAGTCACAAGATTATCCTTTGTATTTCGCCTTTGTTTTTATCCCTTACTTTTGCATGAACCAACTCTTTTGAGTTTGATCCATCGGGATGCCCTAATTTTTGCCTAAGTCGTTTTTGTTTTTGTTTTTGTTTTCTGTTGACTTAGCGGGCGTTTTTTCTCCTTTTTGTGAATACTCCTTTTGAGTTTTTATCCTCGGATATTGAATGTTGTGACTGCCATGTTGATTTTGATTTGTAAGCTTCGACTTTGATACTTCCTCGATCTTGAATGATGTAATGAGGAAGAAGATTGTTGTGAATGTTATCTCCATTGCTCCCTCATTCTTAGATGAATGCGAGGAAGATAAGCTTGAACCTTTTGTTTTGCTTGATCCTTATGCTTGAATCTTTGTTTGGATTGACTGATTCTCTTGACAACCAAAGTACACCATTGAATTAATTGAATTCTACCCTGCCCCTGGTTAAAATCAAGGTTTATTTGAAAAAGTAGAAACAAACTCCAACTCCTGGCTCGAGGGGGTGACGAGGGATTAACATCCTTATATCTCCACTGTTTGGGAATTGGAACAATGCCTGTACATCCTCGGCTCGGTCTTACCTTGAAAGCATATGTTTAGCGAGATTTAGTTATTTGTGTTCGCCATTCTCCCTTCAGTTTGTTAATAACCCTAAATTTGAAATTGAAAGTAGCATGGAAATGTAGAGTAGTGAGCGAATGAATTGACTCCAAAACCTGCATGGTCATCCTATTAGAATTGCTAATCCGAAGGTACAACTTCTTGAGTAACACTTAACGATCGCAGGGGTCGAAATTCCGAGCATGATAAACACCTAGTGATCCTAGGGCCAATCTCCTTTGTAGATCCATTGACCTTGTTTTACTCCTTAGTTGATGAACTTGTAGAAGCGAAGGGTAGCCCCAAGTTCTCCTTAGACATGTCAAACCTGTCGGGAACAAATCGTTAGCGGTGGGTTTTCTTCGTATCGGAACTTCATGAGTTTCCTTTGACTGAACCTCTTTTGCTTTTTCTAAGGATAGTGTCACACCATTTGCAATCTTCGGAGTTCGTAGATTGATGAGGAAAACCTATGACCCTTTTGCCCGTTAGTGTGGAGTTAACACACGTCGCCTTCTCTCCATCATATTTATGCATCTTTGTTCAGGGTATTGCCCCAGTTGGACTGACCCTTGCCCCCAGCTTATCGTAGAGCGTCCTTGTAAATTTGATATGTTCTAGATGAACCCCTTTATGTCTAGATACATCTTGAGTGTATCTATGAGGGAACTTCTATGTTGAACTAATCCTTTGCCCGATGACAACCTTTATTGTATTTACGATCTTGTTATGACAAGGCATGGACACGCGGAAGGCGTGGTGAAAGACATCCTTTTTCTCCTTGCATGATCAAGTTCGTTCTCGATGATTTATCCTCCTTTCTCCATAGTTTATGATCCTTTGGATTTTTCTTTGCGAGTCTCGGGAAGTCGGCTAGCACGGTAAGTGTGGATGCGGGCGAAGATGCGAATGTAAATGTATGGATGCATGAAAATGAAAATGCACGCGTATGTGAGAGACTCCTTACATGAAATGTAGACGTGTGACGTATAATCATAGGGATAACCTTAGAGGCGACATTATACCCTCGTGAAATCCTTGTAAGATAGATGTTATGACACGCCAATGGAAATCCCTTAGATTAGGGAATATGCAGAAGGTAGCGGCTGGTGACCGTTCAAGACAGTCACCAAGTCTCATGGCCATCGAGAGGTCAATCAACGTGTACCAATGAAGTTGCCCTTGGTGGGAAGGTTCTCTGTGTGGAACACAACTTATCTAAGGACGATATCAGGTGAAGAGAAATCCCTACGAGTTAGGGATAAAAGACGTGGATGGGAATCTAAACCCCACAAGTTAGAGGGTGCGCAGAAACAAACATGGAGTGACCGTTCAGGACAGTCACTAGATCTCATAGCCATCGAGAGGCCAATCGAACGCATGCTAATGAAGTTGTCCTTCGGGGAAGGACGCATCGTTGTGAAAACACACGGATGTAAAAGAAAATCCCTATAGGCTAGGGAGCACGTAGGAGTAAGCATGGGGTGACCGTTCGGGACAGTCACTAAGCCACATGGCCATCGAGAGGCCAATTGACGTATGCTAACAAAGATGTCCTTCGTACGAAGGATGCGATTTTAGAAACATAATCCTTACAGGCTAGGGAACGCGTAGATGTAAGCACATGGTGACCGTTCAAGACAGTCACTAGGTCGCATGGCCATCGAGAGGCCAATCGACGTGCGTAAACGAAGATGTCTCGTGGGAAGGACGAGATTCTAGAAATGGAATCCCTACAGGCTAGGGAATGCGTAGACGTAGGCACGGAGTGACCGTTCAAGAAAGTCACTAGATCGCATGGCCATCGAGAGGCCAATCGACGTGCGTAAACGAAGGTGGGAAGGACACGTAGTTGTAAGAATACAAGGATATATAAGAGAGGTCCCTACAGGCTAGGGAGTGCGTAGATACAGGCGCGGAGTGACTGTTCATGACAATCACTAGGTCTCATGGCCATCGTGAGGCCAATCAACGTGTACAGATGGATGTATCCTTCGTGGGAAGGACATGGTCTTGGAAATAGAGTCCCTTTAGGCCGGGGAACGCGTGGGAGCACCTGCAAAGATTAAAATGCAAGGCATTCGCAGTATATAAATTGCACATATATAATAAGCATGTAAGCACATAAGCCCTAGGTTCATAGGTTCGACGTAACGACTTAGGGTGCCTACCCTTCCCATTGGTATGTTCTAGAAGGTCTCATGGGGTCGTTCGTAGCCGCCGAGACTTTTTGTCTCTTTGGATTTTAGAACAACTCATTTATCCATGAGGTTCGAGTTTTAGGGGTAGGTTCCCAGAGAGATCAGCCAAATACCAAGTCCAGTCCTCAACAAGGTCGAGCCTCATATCAGACCTTTCCGGATATTCAACTCACTCTGAGTGGAATTATAATAAGACTCGTAGGCGATGTAATTCCCCTCTGGTCATTATTATAATTCCCACGCTTAGGTTTAACAACAGTTTATATACAACCCATAAGATGCAATAAAATAACAAATATTCAAATAATCAAATATTTAATTAACTTGCGGTAAATAATTGAAATTGCTGTAAATAAATGAAATTGCGAATAAATAAATAAATAAATAAATAAATAAAAATTTAAATATTTATAAAAAAAACCATAAACCCTAAAATGGCGAATAAGCCAAACCCTAAAAATTTCGCCAAAAAACCTAAACCAGTTTGCCAAAAACCTAAACCCTCTCAAGCCTTAGGAGCATAATAATTCACCACTATAGTTATCCCCAGCAGAGTCACCAACTGTAGCAATCTGCCCTAAAAATTAAGCTTTTAGAGTCGTCACCAATTCTGAAGGGCGAATAGGAAACCCTACGCAGTTTAGAGATTCGGGGTAAGTTATTATAATCAGGTCGAGGGAAGGTGTTAGGCACCCTCAACCCTTTCCTATTGGCTTTGAATCTAAGGTCAAATTTTATGGCTAAAATATTTAGGATAATAGCTAAAGAATTGAATAGGGGAAAATTGAGATTTTAGGGAGGGGGACTCGCCATGGTTATCCAAGTGCCTACGTATCTCCTTAGGGATAATCAGAGTCAACGTAGTTCGGGCACGAGGTTGTACGCCTTAGAATTTGAAGTTGAGGTGTTTGAAGGCTTTTTGAATGGCCTATCGTAGTTTTGAATTTGATTTGAAAGGCATTTTGAGTTGCCTGATTGGAAAGGATGAAAATCCGTAGTGTCGTGGTTTAGTGTGTTTTAGGTGTTTGGGCGTACAACCCTAATTTGATATGTCACCGTTAGATGCGATGACCAATAGATTTGGTCAGTATAGCTAACGGATTAAGGGGCATTGCTGGTTACTCAGATCGATGGATTGATCGTCGCGGGCAGCAAATTCAATGTATTTTGAATTTTATGTATTTTTATCCCTCGTCTAATGCGACTAATAGATTTAGTCGGGTCGAGGAGAGAATTTAAATAAAGGATTAATTAAATTATTTTTATTGCTTTATTCAGATATTTGATCAGTACGACATAAAGAGCCGACTAATTCGAATGCGGGATGAAATAGATATTCATCCTCCATTTATCCGTTAGAGGGGAAGTTAGAGTTTATTGTTTTTATTATCTTTATCTCTCGTCTACTGCGACTAATAGCTTTAGTCGGGTCAAGGAGAGAATTTAAATAAAGGATTAATTAAATTATTATTAATAAATTAAATTAATCAAAATTATTTCTCGCCTACTGCGACTAATAGGTATAGTCGGTTCGGGGAGAAAATTAATATTAAGATTAATGTTTTGCCAAACGGTAATGGGATCGGGCAAACCCTAAATACTTATAACTTTTATAGGGTTTTTGTGATTTTTTATGATTAATATTTAATTAAGTTAATTATTTTTGAATAATCGGGATAATCCTAAATTATACTCCTAAGCCTAATTTATATTATTCCTAAGCAAAATTAACTAAACCTAAATATAATTGATTAAACCTAAGTATAAACAATAAAAAATAAGAAAAATAAATGATAAAACCTAGCACTGATCGTATGTTGCGCGTCCTTGAGGGTTCACCGTGGATCTGCATATTATGGATCCTTGGATGGAACTCTGGAAAGATTCGGTGGCAGCGAAATGAAGGTGTACCGTAAGCCCTTTGTAGCGCGCACACGTTGAATCGGTGAACAGATTTGAACAAAACGAATTAAAAACGCAACACCCAGGGATCGAACCCAGGTGTGATAGGTATTGAAAATCTTGCCTTTGCCAAGGCGCCACACTGCACTTGCTGTTATTGAATCGAACCATACATTACATAACGCTTCAAAATCACGTAACAGAATTTAAATAAAACAAACAGCGCCTTGTCGCTGTTCTTCTTCTTCGTGATTTTTTAGAAAAAAACACAGACTTCTACCTACAGTTTTGAAACATAGCCATAGCCCTACAATTGCCAAACTCACCATAAACATTGAATAAATCCCAAATGAAATCATGTTCAAATCATAAATCAATTTCTAAACGTGGTAGAGCAATTGATTTGAGCTAATTCAGTCTCTAATTATGCAGCCCCAATTTGAGAACTTAGAACCCTAGTAATGGTGACTCTTGAAACCTGCATCTAAAACACAATTAAATTATCCAGATCGAATCACACCATCAATATAAACACAAATATATAATTAATTCATATGCAGAAGGCGTGTAAGCATGGAATCGGGTTCAAGAAATTTTTGCTCTTTGCTTGAGCTTCTCTTCTTTTTTTTTACAGTTTCTAGCGGTTCTTGATGCCACCGACCCAATCCCCCCTTTTCTCACCTGCAAATCCTTATATATATACGGCAGTAGTTTTTTTAGGTTAACAAAATTCAAGGCAATCTTTGGAATTAACATGGAGATTTGATTTGCAAATTACATGAGAATTTTCCTCTTTGGTCAAGATTTGCTATGAACGTGAACAGTGACTTCTACAATTGAGCCAATTTGATTTTTTTTCTTTTTTCCTTTTTTTTTTATTATTATTTTATTTTTTTATAACAATTAATTCTAACAAAAAAAATACTAATTATATATTATTATTTACTGAAAGAAATCAAGTAAAACTAAATAAAAAAAATAATGGTAAATGACAATAATTAAAACTAATAACTATTCTATTCAAATTAACTAATAACACTAATCAATAAATATTAACCTAAATGATAATACTAATTCTAGATAATATTAATAATAATATCACCTAACATTAATATTAATATTAATAATAAATTTAATAATATTAAATACTAATAGTTAGAAGTAATAAAAATTACTAATAATAATCCAAAAAAATGCAAATGTTAGTAAAAGAAAAATAATATTAACAAATGATGAAACCCTTGAAACACCTGTTAATCGCACCCCATTTATTTCTCAGGATATTTTATAAGAGGGCGGGTTTGACAATAGGAATGTCAAACCCCATGACTCTTAATTTTGACCCTTGATGAATTAAAAGATATAGATCTGATCGGGCAAATTTTGGGGTATGACACAGATGTTGTCCACGTGTGCGCACTAATACCTGTTCACTGTTCATCTTCTTCTTTCCATTTTTTGCTACGAAATTGCTACGTCTTCGCTGCCACCTTGGTGAGAATTTTCCTAGCCAATTTCTGGAAAACACGAAGCTCAAGAAAACACGTTAGATAAGAATTAAAAGCGCCCTGATCCTCATAAAATCTAGCCCTGAGTTTAAATATGGAATCTTTTTTGTCAAATGAGTGTTGTACACACAGATACGAATGACATGGTCATCCTTGCCCTAACAATGGAAAGTCTCGATTTAGGGCCTAAAGCTCCCATGCTATGCGTCAGACCTACTCTAAACAACCTCAATAACACGTTATAGTTAGTTCTTATTTAAACATAGTAAATGTAAGAAAACGAAAACCACACATGTATGCAATATGAAAGACACGAAGCAAGCGTTTTAGGTTGTTCTAATCGTATCTCATGACCAATACCTATCCTTTGACATCTTAAGAGAAGACTTGAATGATTTATGTGGATCGATATGGGCTGCAATGAAGAAAACGAAAATTGGCTTATTATTGCAAAATTTGGAACCTTGAAACCCTTGCTCCTCTCTCCCTTTTTTCACCCCTCTCTTGCTGAATAAATAGAGTATATATAATGGAGGGATTATGGTTGGAAACTTGGGAGATAATCATAAGATTGATTGAAAAAAAATGATTTGAAGATGCACAAAAACATTCTATTTTGGTTCCAATCATATCTCTTTCTCTCTCCACAAAATTCCCTTGATTTAATCTCAATATGTTTCTCAATATTTGATAGAAATATAATCCCATTCAAATATTTGATTATTTCCATTATTTTATTCAATTTAAATTGAATTTAAGTAATTAAATTCAAAATAAAAATAAATAAGAATAATAAAAATGGACATAAGGGCCTATGGGTCGTGGATGGTCTATGGATCAAGTTTGGAATCAAAGATTTGAGCCCATTTAGTCAAAAACTTAAAATTCACCACTTTGGCTTTCACGTATTTTCACCAAAATTTCTCAACTTTAGCAAGTCATAACTCTCTCAAATATTATTATATGGAGGTGTTCTAGGACTTTTTGGAAATCCCAAGATGTCCTCTACAAGCCACTTTGGAACTTTTTTGCATTTGAAGGTTTTATCTTGATGATATTGGCTTTGACAAAAATTTGCTTTTTGTTGTCTTCTAGAAGGACATGTAATGTCTTGCCCTATATCTCTCAAATGATGCATTTCTTGGTGTTGGACCCAACATCAAAGTTGTAGAGAATTGAATTTCCTTGAGAATGAGCATCAGTTGAGGAATTTCTGATGAACCATGTGTATGTTGTGACTGGTCAAAGTTTAGTTGACTTTCTCCCTAATTTAGAAACTATGAATTTTGATGACTTTGGAGCTTTTCTTGATGAATCTGATCAACCCTTGATCAAATGATGAATATAACTTCAAAATGTTGATGTTGACCAAAAATCAAGAGCTTTGACTATAAGTTGACCATAGTTGACTTTTAAGTTAAACTAGTCGACTGTTGAGCTTCTGACTAGGCAATCTTGTGAATCAGAGCTTGAAACTTGACATGGAGGTGCTTTGAACCACTTGAAGTCTATTTGAGGCCTTGGAAGTCCAAATTCCTTGAGAGAAGCCAAAACCCTAGTTGTAAGCTTGTTGCTTATGAGACAGGTAAGTGTGCCCAATTCATGCACACTCTTGAGCAGTTGTGAGTCTGAGGAGACTGGTTGAGCAAAAATAAATTGAAATATGATGGGCAAATTTTGGGGTATGACACAAACGATTAAATGATGGTTTCTTCTTATAGGGTAGAGAGAAATATGGCGGCTAGTGTTTTCCTGAATATATCTGAATAAGCAAGTAGGATAACTCTTAGGAGATGAGGCTCAAATGCGCGCATGTGTGTGATAACGATTAAATGAGGTTTTATATGGATTAATGAGAGTTGATTAAGGTAATGACTGAGATTGAGTATCCACTTCAAAGGATTGACGATTTGATGGACCAACTGGTAGGCGAGTATATCTTTAGGATAATCGAATTGAGGTTAGTTACCTTCAGATTCGGGTGAAGGGTGAGTATAGTTAGAGGACAGTTTTTAAAACTCAGAGTAGGCATTACGAATATTTGGATCAATTTGTTGAGGTGTTTATTGAGGACATTCTTATTTAATCTAAGTCGGCATATAAGAATGTTTGACGTTACGATTTGAATTTCAATTTCGAAAGGGAGGAAAGTTTATGCTAAGTTGTCAAGGGTAGGTTATGGTTTAAGGAAATGGGCTTTCTTAAGCATCTTATTTTGGGTGATGATATCTGTGAATCCATCCAAAGTAGATAGAGTTCTGCATTGAGAGGCTCCAAAGTCGACTATGGAAACTAGAAACTTTTTGGGCTTAACAAGTTATTATCCCAGTTTGTTTGAGACGAGGTCAAGTATTCTATTTTGTTAATGAATGAGTTGAAGGGATGAGATGTTTGGTATTAAGAAGGATGTGAAGGTGTTGGAGGAAATTCATAAAGATGCAACTTATGTTGGCTAATAATGAGTATAGTGACAATAACTTTTGAGGAATAGGGAGGTAATGGTAAAGGAAAAATAAATTCAAGAGAGATTGGAATCATGTTTGGGATGACAAAGTATCGACATGTGTCAGGGAGAATTCGGATCATATTACTATATGCCTATTATTATACATTCTTTTATATTATTGTGATATTTCACCCCTTCTGTTTGAATGTTGCCTCCACGTGGGTAACGTGTAGGTAATTAGAATTAGTCCGTTAGAGATGTAGCTTGGAAGAGGCTGTTCTTTGTTTTATTTCAAGTTATTGTATTTGCTCTAATACATAACACCAGTGGGGGAATGAACACTTAGTTGTTTTTTTATTTGATGATTTGTTTGGATCGTAGGAACTCCATATTGATGGAATAATTATCGTTTGTTTGTTGAATGAAAATGATTTTTGTTATTAACTATGATTTCCCGCTGCGTAATAAAAGTAACGTTTGAGGATTATAAAGTTTGTTTTGATTCCTCCGAAACCGTGTTATGTATTTTTAACAAAAATGAACAGGTTTGATATGTTTGAAAAGTGTGGCATCCTAATTGCATGTTTTGGCTTTATGTTTATTTTTTTGAAATTTTTACTCGGATTTCTTATTAATATTTGACAGATAATTAGGGTATTACATGTGATGTACACGCGAAACATGAAGAGAGTCATTGTGGTATGCAAGGTGAGAGGGGCCCATAAACATTGGTTACTCAGAATTCCTATCAAGTAGTTACTATTTTATCAGACATCTAAAACCAATTATTACCCTATTATAGTAGCAAGTTACAAAATAATTCAAATAGTAATTATGTCTCCCCAATCATAACTTGCAAAAACGTTATATCTAGTCAATCATTCGAAAATAGAGTTCTGACAAGCTAGTTACAACAATTATTACACAATAAAAATCACATAAACATACCTAGCACGAACATTTTGTCAAACCTATCTCTATTAACTGATCACACTAGAGTTTGCACACAACATTCAAACCAAAACTAAGGGTGTTCAAAACCAAACCAACCCAATAGAAAACCGCAAATCAAACCAAACCAAATCGAAACCGCAAAAAACCGCATTTGGTTCGGATTAGTTTGGGTCATCTTTTAACAAAACTGCACGGTTTGGTTCGGTTTGCGGTTTGTATTTTGTAAACCGAACCAAACCGAATCCAACCGCATTATGTTACAACCTAAATTTTACTTAACTCACATCCAACCCAAACTTAAGCCTATTATACCTTAGCCTTATGATTACCAACAATTTTCTCATCCTTACACATATAATTTCAGTCCCGATCTTCTCAAATCTCTAATAACATTATCGCACCTTCTTTGCCACATACATCTTCCTTCTTCTTCTTCTATAATCTCTACTCTCTTATATTCTTTCTTTTTGACCTTCTCATTTTGATGTAAATGTTCCGTATTGCAGTTTCATTTTTATCGCATATCTTTTTCTCTAATCTCTCAACACTTTTTTTTCCTTTTCACCTTCACTAATCTCTCGTCTCTTCTATTTTTTTGTTTCATTATAATAATTTTTATATTGTTTTATGCGATTATTTTATGTTTAATATTTCATTTTTGTCTAATTTAATTTTTACATATTAAATGGAAAATTGTTGTCAAAATATGACGACTTTTGTTGTTATTTGATAGTGTATGAATATCTAAATACAAAATTATGTTGTCATCTATATGTGTACGTATGGCTCAATAAAATATTTGTAAAAAACCGAACCAACCGAACCGAACAAAACCGCATTAGTTTGGTTTGGTTTGGTTCGGATTTTTTTTAAAAGACAACCAAACCAAACCAAACCGCACGATTTTTTCTCTTGCGGTTCGGATGATTTTTTCCGTCAAAACCGCCCAAACCGCACCGCGAACACCCCTAACCAAAACTCAGCCAATCTAATTGCTCATAACATGCATGACCCAAATAATAAAATACCATTATATACAAAAATGATACCAACATATCTAAACTTTTCCAGTAATGAACAAACCAACCAAAATGTGAATAATCGTATCATGCCATTACCTACCTCCCTTAACCTAAAGCCAAATAATAACAACAACAACTCAAACCCTACTACTACTATCCCTAGCCAAAACAATACAATCCAAAACCTACACCTTAATAATACCAATCAGAAATGTACTAAATGTAACACCCCATATTGGTTAGAATTAATTTAATCGGAAATTAAATTATTGGTTAGAATTATTTAATATTGTTGAACTAATTGGAGGAATTATGGAAGATTGGTCTTTGGGCCAAGTGTGGTATTTAGTAATGAGGGGGTGTTAAGTTATTGAGCCCATTACTAAATAAGTTATATTTTCATAAAACAAGGAAATAAGAGTAAATTGAGAAAGAGAAGAGGAAAACCTAAGAGGGAGAGAAGAAGAACTCATGGACAAGACTATTTTCATATTCATTGTGCAGCCCTCACAAAATGAGTCATAACTTTTCTGCTCGTAACTCCAAATCAGGTAATTCTTGAAGATTTGGATTCTACACGAAATTTCCTTTGATTTGATATATTAATTCGTGTCAGGGAGGTTCTTGATGAGGGAGATAAGGGAGTTTGATGATTGGAGATTCTTGCTGAAATTGGAGAAAATGTGTTTACGGTTTTGATGGAGAAGAAGGGGAAAAGTCCAGATTCTTGGCTAAGGTAAGGGGAGACTCTTCCGGTTAATTTATATTATGCGATTATATGTAATAGGATGGATTAACGTATGATTCGATTCGATTGGGTATATCGGGATTTGAAATTGTTAGGTTTAGGGAAACTTGATGAATTTGTATGAATTGATGATTAATAGTATGTTTATTTGATGTTTGATGATATCTGATGACGTTCGTGATGACTGTATGTCTGTAAATGACGTTTAGAATCGATTTTGGGTGAAAGGAGTGTGAAATCGCAAGTCTGTCGCAGAGCTGCAAATCTGCAAAATCGCACGTCCGCTAAGCGGAGGGGGGTCCGCTAAGCGGAGGTCCCAACGTAGTTCGCTTTTGCCAAGGGTCGCTGGTGGTCCGCTGAGCGGACCCTGGTGTGCATAAATTTTTCTAAACTTCGAAATTGCGTATCTTTTGATCCGTGTACTCTTTTTAGGTGCCGTTTTAGGCGTTGCAAAGCTGAATAAATGTTTTATAATATAAAATAGAAGTATGGGCAGTGGCCGACTTATTTTTTAAAAATTGATTTAATTGCTTTGTGAAATGAAATATTGTGCATATGTGTGATTGTGCGAATATGGCAATGTTTCGGTGTGATAATAAATGAATTGTGGTTATTGTGATGGTTATTATGATGAATGGTAAATAATTTAATGATTGTGCATGATTTGGTTAATGTGACAATGTGGTGAGGTTGTAATGATATAACTGTGATCTTGACGTTATATGTGGTGTGAATTATATTGATATAATTGTAGATGGTGTTGAAACCGAATATATCATTCGGTGTTGCTTTTGGTGAGTTATTGGTGATGACATCATTTATTTTGATCATGTGGTGACTGTTGTGATCGTATGATGATGATTGATTTGTTTTGAATGATGCATGATAAATGTACATACTTGTTGGTGATAACTATGGTGAGTTATGGTGAGACGATGTGGTGCATCGGATCGGTGATGTTTTTAAGTATGTTACATGTGTGCATTCATTCATATGCATTCGGTGATGGATCCCGATGATGTTTGGATCAAATGGTGGACATATTTCCCATTGTGCGGAAATTGTGTCGGTTGGGCCGTATCTCGGTGATGTGTAGATCGGTTAGGTGGATTAAGTCCACGGATTATTGGTACCACATGCATAGTGTCAGTTGGTCATATGCATCTTTATCATAACATGATTAAGTTTATTTCAGTGTTATGTTTGGTGTTGTATTTGTTGTGATTGATGAATGATAATCGAATATCTGAATATATGCCAAATTGGGTGAATGATATATTATGATGTTTTATTGCTTATGAGTGCATAACATTGATTAATTGAGAATGAGATTCACCCTTACTTGTTGACATTTTTCAGATTGAGGAGTAGCGGCATTAGTGCCCGGTGAGGATGACTCGTAGAGTTTATCCGTTATGTTGGTTCGAGTCGGTGTCATGCTCTGATATTGTAACACTAGGGGAACGCTAGTATAGAGTTTTGATTTTAACTCTATCTGTTTGTTTTTGGATTTATTTTGTGGGATATTGCATAGATGATGTTATGCTTATCCGTTGAAAAATGTTCCGCTGTGTAGAAACATGATTATGAATATTTGATGATTTGTTCCTAAGTGTAGTATGACAATTGACTTATGATAAATTAATTTATTTTAATTGTGGCACCCTTGTTTTTATGTTTTACTCCGAATTTTTATATAATTGTCGCGGGGTTTAGAAGGGTGTTACACTAAATACCTGCTACTCAATATTTACCTATCACAGCCAGATCATATTTTATCTCAGATAGAGCATAGAAATATGGATGTTCAAGTGGATAGTAAGCGGAGAAGGGAGGCTAGGGATGATGGGAAGGATAACACTGTAATATTGAAGCTTTTTTATCGGCCTGTCTTGTCATTTAGTACTGTCGTGACCATTGAAAATATTATGCTAATATAATCTGAAAGAATTTGAGCAAGAAAGTGCATAATATCTTGTCTAATTATTGGATCCGTTGTTGGTTTGTTGGTTTCCATGATGTTTTTATGTTCAAGCTCGTGTTGGTTATTCCTCTGTTGGTTGTTTGATGGTGGTTCTTGGTCCTTTTGTCTCTTTTGTGGTAAATAGGAGGAAAAAAGGGAAAAAAGGCACACTTTTCTTTGTGGATATTATTTAAATCTTTTATTATGCACTATATGTGGGGAATTCTTGAAGAAGTGTTTAATATGTGATGTGTCTAAAAATTTCAAAGGGAGATATTATTACAATTGATTGACTAATTTACTTAGGCAACTTATTGATCAAGATGTCTTGAACATGTTGTGTGACACCCTGATGCACGTATTTTTCAAACTGCATTATATGATCACTTCAGCATTTGGTTAGAAAATCTATTTCAATTCTAGTACGACAAAAGATTGCTTTTGGAAGAAGTTTGTTAATCCAAATCAGTTTGGAAAAATATTTTATTAAATCATAATCTATATTGGTTGAAAAAGATTTAATTGAATATTGATTTAATCAAAGAAGATTTGATTGAATTTGCATTGAAGAAAAGACTTAATTGTATATGCTTTGAAGGAAGATTTGGTTCAGTTTTATTTTCTCCAATATTGTGCTGAAATTTATGTTAAAAAATATTGATTGAAGAGTTAATTAAACAAATATTCTATGAAGAGATTTAATTTGATTTATTTTAATTATAAGATTTGGATTTTTACTTAATGAAAAAATATCCAATCTCTACGAAAGATTATTTAAAATGAGATTCAAATTTTTGAATAATTTGTATGCTGAATCCTTTACTTTGGAGGTTAGAATTCTTATTCATATCATGTAAAGATAGTATTAAAATAGTTTAATGAAAAATCAAAATTATTTGTATGCATAAAGCAAGATTTCAAGTACAATGCCCTAGATATCTTGTTCAAGAATGTTTTCTAAGCACAAGATAAACTGAAGCACTACAACAAAAATACACATTTCATCTCGGTTTTGAACAAAATTAAAAGGAGGAAGAAGAATATTTTCTATAGAGTTTCTCTATGCCCATAAATTGTGGAAAATTCTTATTTACTTTGCAATTGCAAAATTCTGTGAATACCAGTCTCATTACAAAAATAAAGAATACTCCCTCTATTTATAGTTTTTAGGTTGCTTTCTCCCTAAGACAAAGCCCAAAACTACAAAAGTCAAAAATACCTATTTTGGTCTAAGTCGAAATCCTATGTAAAACAACTTGCTTTGACACTTAGACATCTAATACAACTCGACAAAAATTAAACTATTTTAACATACCCTTGCCCCTGTCGAGCAACATGCTGCTTCGACACAAGGGATTACAACCTCAACAATTTTGTTGTAGAGACCGGTTTATTCAACCGAGTTATCCGATTTAATTTGGTTTAGTCATGCGGTTCAACTAGTGACCTCAATGATTCAACCAATGAACCAGTAACTCAGTACCCTCACATAGGAATGACAATAGGCAGGGTACTATAGAACTCGTTCCCATACCTGCACAGTTTAAAAAAATCCATGTACCCGAGTCTTTACTCGCGTGAGCATTAATTTTCATACTCGTGCCTTATGGATACCTCAATAGTCGTACATGTACCGTTTACCCGCATTTGTAGTAAAATTAAATCAATTAATTTCAAAAATCATTTAATTTTAAGTTTTTAACAATATTAAAAAAAATTATGGATGTTATTGTTGAGTTAAGAAATAAATACACTTTTTTTAAAAATGTGTGTAATTTAATAGAGATATATTTTTTAAAAATGGATAAACAAGCATTTTTATGTAATAATATTAGTGACATTGTAGAAATATGTAGTACGGGTATAGGGCGGAGTTGGTAGCAAGATATCCGTGTCCGCACACATATCTCCTTATTTTAATGAGTAATTATCGTGTCCGCATTCATTTTGAGGATTTTTACCCAAATTGTCATTCTATCCTCACCGGTTTGATGACCGGCTCGGTGTTTAAAACATTGTTTTTTTAGGCTGTCAAAACAAATTTCTGGATCCGGTGCGGTGCCTCGGCCAAAATATGAACATTATCTTTCTATATATTTTCCATTCAAAAAGTTTATTTTTAACTTCAAAATCATTTAATCACGTTAGTCTTCTTAGCAATGTTGTTGCTACGGAATCCCTTTTAATATGTATATGATGTTGGGTAGATTAAGTTTTACTATTACTTCCCAATAGCAGTTGCAAATCTTACCTTGTGATTTTGTATAATGCCTTCCAGCTAGCCAAAGTAGTGCCTGGCTAAAGTCATTGTAACTTTTTGATATTTTGGATCAAAATTCAATCTTCGTCTTGTTTTGTCATATTAGTAATTGTGTCTATTTGATTTCTCATGGATTTATTAAAATGAATAATTTTTGTTATGCAAAAAAGTTTGAAATTCTGGTGCTTTAGAGTTAAGATGTCGAACCCTATGTTGAGCCATCTTTTCTAATAAGAACACATGAACAAGATAAACATAATATTCGAATAAAGCTGGAAAGTAATTGAACACATAGAATTGTAAACCCAGTTCAGTGTACAACAACACATAATATGGGGCTACTAAGCCAGGAAGGAAATCCACTATTAGTAGTATCCGTTCAAAATACTATGCAAATAACCTCTAGTTCACACGTAAAACAACTCAAGTTTACTGACTTCTAACTTAATCCCTACCCAGTCCTACTTTTATTCTGGCTCGAATTAGCCAGTCCTACTAAACTGCAGTGGAAAGATCAGCACAACATTCTCAGAATATTATGTATCTGTTTGGATCTTGACCTAATCTAACAGTCTAGTCCATAGCATCCATGATGTCTAACGACTTCTGCATAGAAAATCTTGTTTGACATTTGCTCCAGATGACGAAACATTCATCTCAGCGTGTTCTTTTGTAACATAGGACATCTTGATGAATCTGTTATTTTTATCAAGATATTATACCCTATGTAACCCAGTGCTATAGTATTTGTTTTACTAAAATTAATGCCAATACTAAAAACACAGAGAACTAACAGAGTTTAAAAGTTAGTCTTATGTAAATAAATCAGTTTTCATTAGAATAGTGTTATCAAGTCTTGCATATTTAATAATGGTTTTCCTTACTTTTCCTATACCTCTAATTGTTTTCCTTAGCCTTCAGTACACAATAGTTTGTAGAACATTACACAACATTTAGAAATATATTTGTATTATTTGGTTTCCTCATTTAACATGAATATCTAACTTTTTGCAATTAGGGCTGGGGAATTTGATTGCCAAAAATGAAGATGAATATGTTAAATTGGCCATTAAGTTAGCCTCTCACATTCCAGCATTATAACAATTTGAGAATGAGTTTACGAGAGCTCATGTCCAAGTCCCCTGATTATGAGGGAGCAAAATTTATCTGTGGTCAAGAGTCAACATATTGGGAGCATATGACGCAAATATTGTGATAGAGATGCTCCATCTTTGAAACGCTTAGAATTTTCAGAACCACATGTTTCTACCGATAAGAACTCTGAGCCAACAAATGTTTTAAACATAATTAAAGGCATCACTGAATCTGTTAAGGCGGATGGATTAACTTTAGCACAACCACTGAAGCTTAATACTAACGGTTGCGAGGAAAATGGCGGATCCTTGAAATACAGTAAGATGGCAGGGAATGGTGGTTTCAAGTTAAATTTAGTGAGTGGTTCAAGGGTGTTGAACTGTATTACTGTTGGTGGATTATTAATCTGGTATGTAGATTGTGGTTACTAATGGAAGAGGCTTGCAACAATTTCAACCTTACAAAAAGAAAACTTTTCATAGAATGCCAATTTTTTAGGAAAGAAGTTAGAGCAATGGTCATCATATCAATTTGTCTCCTCAAGTGCTGTGGATACACAATGGGGATCTAAATGGATAAGTAGATAAGAAACTCCTCTCGGATTCAATGGTGTTGTTCTAGGTTGAAACCTTGTTACTCATTTTATGCGATAACATTAAGAGTGTATTTGGATGAAGTATTTTAATGAGATAGTGTAATGTTTTGAAGGAATTTAAAATGATTTGCACAAAATTTATTGTTTGGATACCAAAATGAAGAATTGTTAGAATGATGGAAATTTATGGAGTATTTTATCTAAGTTAAATTTAATCATTTTGAAATGACACTAAAAACCAAAGAATTTGAAATTCGTCTCATACTTCATAGAATGTATTTGTTAGTTGTTACTATCATTTTTTCAAAATTTGCAAATTGGTCCTCATATTTTCCAAAATTACAAATTTGACCCCAAAAAATTGCAAATTAATCCTTAATAATTTTTAAATTTTACAATTTGGTCCTTCAAATTTTTAAAAATTGCACATTGGTCCCTACTTTTCAATTTTTTATTTGGTCTAAAAAATTTAAAATTTATAAAAAAATGACCCTAAATTTCTAACACTGAATTATCTTTATACTTCATCCAAACAAAATAATTTAAAAATGAATGGATTTCAATTGAATCATTTAAATTGCTTTGAATTTTAAATTCCTTTAAAACTTCCAATTACCTCATCCAAACACACTCTAATAGTTTTTAGTTAAAGGTATATAGAGTATTCTTGCCTCTTGCCTGGTTTTAATGATTAAAGTAAAGATTTCTAATTTTGCAAAACCAATGTGTATTTGAACTAGATTATGAAAACCTAATGCTACAAGTATGTGCATGTTTTACATCTTTTGGAAGCACTAACATGAATTTTGTGTGTTTATTTAGAGGGAAATGTTCGAGGGTGTTGTTGAAAAAGCTCAAACAAGAGGTGCTGGTACAGGATGCAAGCTATTATTTTGTTGTTCGAATCAAGGGTCTAGAGGTAATTTATAATTATTATAGGCTCAACCTTTGAAAATAGTGGTTTAGTTTTCATAAATTTATTTAAGGTTGTTCTGTTTACAGGATTTGTTAGTTTCAGTATTAAGAATTTATTTTAGGTTTGTTCTCATAGTTTTAGTATTATAGGATTTATTTAAGTTTGTTCTCCCATAGAGGCAACACATCTGAGAAATCACAGAGATTTTGTTCTTTCTAGTATAACCTATGCAATTGCAATGGTGAGTGTTCCTTTTTCTGTTTCTTGTAGTTGAAAGAGGCATGTTGTTTTGTCAAATGAAACTAATTTTCTTTAAGTTTGAAATTCATTATATGATTAGTAATTGGTTTTTTATATTGGAATTAAGTGTTGTGTATAAGTCACTTATAAGTTATATGTTTGTTGACACTTTTGCCAAATGCTATATAAGTGTCATGATGTGTGGTCTAACAACATTGTTGGCATGTGATGTTTGATGAAATGTGAATTTTCTTTGAGTTAGTGGTGGTTCATTTGAGATTTTATTGAAATTTCAAATTTTAAACAATCTATAATTTTTTTTTGTCTCATTCCATCTATAGATGGTTGCTCAAAGATGGTTGCGTTACCTTCAACCGAGCTCTCTCGTTTTTTCAGATAGAAAGAGGATGCAACTGCCATCAGTTTCATCATGCCGACATTAGTATATGAAAATTGCATTTGTATGGCTTGTTTAACTTGAAATTGTATGGAAAATTGATATCTTACATTTTATCACCTCTAACTGTTGTACCTCTTATATATTGTAGCCTACAGCACTACCTATCATTGATTAGCCCATTAGTGTTTATTTCGTTAGTAATGGTCGAGACAATGGGTGGAAGAGATGTAAGCAGATGTGGTTTTATGTAAAAGAAAAATTGAAATATTGACATACTCATATGTATTCACTTTACGTCGATGACGACAGAATGATAGTGCTAATGTAATTTTCACGATGTTGTTTCACTTTACGTCGATGACGACAGAATGATAGTGCTAATGTAATTTTCACAAGATAGGTGACTGATCAAGAAGCTCAAGAAATTAGGGTTTGAGGATCACAAAGAAGCTCAAGTATTCTCATATGCTCAATTAACCCCCCTCATCAAAATTCAATCCCAAGTGTGTCTCAATCCATGGCTCAAATCACGATTCCGGGATCTCCAATTCCTCATCATATTCCATTCACATCATTGATTTGGTAGGAAGATTCTGATTCAATTGATACTTAGAAGAAAGCAATTCATTTGAAAAAAGTCAACTATTCAAGATCATCTTTGACTTTTGAGGAATTTGGTCAACCATGGACTTTAGAAGATCAAAATCATAAATATATGTTTATTGAAGTCATTTGATCAAATGAAAACAAGAAAATCAAAGAAATTGAGAAAGTCAACAATAGTCAAAGTTTGAGAACTTCAAAACACAGAAATTTTAAGTGTTTTATGCCTAAAAAAGTTCAAGCTTCATGCACAAGTTACATCAAGATCCAAGCTAAATTAGATAAAACTTACAACATGAAAGTTGTAGATCTTGATCCAAACTACAACTTTTCTAATGACAACTCTTTCTCTAAAAATGATCCATTTGGGAGATATGAGCTCATGAAGTTTCATCCAACACTTAGAAAAATTTTCAAAGTGTTTTGACCTAACTTTCTTCCAACTTTGTGGACATTTTACACTAAGATGTAAGATGAATTTGAAGAAACATAAAACATGGAAGTTGTAGAGGAAGTTCAGGGCTTTTTAAAAAGTATTAGAACTCTTTCATATGATGTGTGAGATGAGAGTTTCAAATTAAAAAAGAAGGCACCATGGAAGATGTTTCAAAGTCACTCCCATGTTCAAAATCCATATCCAAGCTATGCCATTCCTCAATATCTCTGGTTGTAGACCTACATTGCTTCCAAATCCCATCTTAATCAAGATTTACACAAGTCTAGTATGCATTACCCTAGTGTTAGAGCCTTTGTTCAAGAATCATGCCATTTGTATACAAAAGTCATGACTTCCATTTTGATAAAGCATTGCTTTTGCACTTTGTTAATGCATTGAGCTCTCAACTTGTTTTCAACTGAGCACAAGCAAGCCTAAATGTATCAATCAACCTCTCTGCATCTAACAACTCAATAGCATGTTTGTACTCATACATTGGAACCATCATTTTCACATAACTTGATTCTTGGTTTCCAACCATACCATAACTTGAAACTCAAGAATCCAGTTGCCTTAAGTTCTCAAGCCTATTTCCTATAAATAGAAAAGCCATCTGCACTTCAAACACACCAATTTATTACACTAAAACCTCTCAAAACTCTCTCAAACTCGGAATTGGTCAAAAACTCCATTTTTAATGCTTTGAAAACCTTATCATCGAAACTCTTCATTCTTGCAATCTCTTTGCAATTTAACAATCCAAACACATTCCCATATTGCATATAGACACTTCTGTATCCATTAGAAACCATTTGTAACACCTGAATCAAAACCTCATAATTTCACTTGTCCATCTCTACAACTCGATGTCATAAGAGAGATTGAGGTCCTCTCAATCCAAGTTAGTAATTGCAAAAGCTTTCTGGTTGTTCAGTGAAGCTATTCAGATCATTACAACATCTCCAAGAGTCCATTAATTCAGGTTTCGATTTCCAGTTTCAGAGGTAAGTTAATCAAACTTGAACTCTACCAATTGTGCATCTTTTTTAATAAAACTTAATACCATCATGTTTAGAATCATGTGAGGATTAAAATAACTCAATTAATTGTTATTTATTGTTGTTGTGCATCATTTAATTTTATTTTTAAGTTTTAGGTTTCATACGATTTTCTGGAAAACTCACGAGTTTTAGGTTGAATAAATTTATAATTGATACTTGGATGGATTCGTGGTTAAAAACTGTGCAACTTTCATGTTAATGATTTGGAAAACAGTTAAGAATTGATGAATCATGATTTTCTGGAAATGGTTAGTCTTAAGGAAGAAGATGAAGTTCATCTTCAAATTCTCAAGACTAAGTTTAAAATTTTTTAATTGGCTTGCATTTTAAAACTTGACTACATCGTTACCCTAGTGGTTGATGTAACACCCCAAATCTACCCGATAAATTATACGGAAAAAATCATAGTATAAATTCAAAATACGTTCATTTGAGGTATCACATATTCGTCATTCGAAAACAATTACGGCTTATTTGCCTTAATATAGATACATAGCACATAACATAAACAACAATTTAATGAATCTTTAAAAATCACATCGTCCAAAACAATTATTTAATCTCGCAGCGGAATTCACAAAACTTCACAATTATTCAAATCAAGTCGTAGCATCTTTGCACGGTAACTTTAAGTTACAATTTAAACAAAAACCAAATAAAAATTCAAAAATTAAAACAATAACAAAAACAATCGTTTATCCCCCCCCCCCGAGTGCTACGTATTAGAGCGGCCACCGACTCAACTCACAACGTCTAAATCTTCAGCAAGCTCACATGCACGTTACCAGTATAAAGGTAACGGCGAAATAAAAGAAAGGAGTGAGATATCAAACAATATAAACAGATTGATGATAAATAGTATATATACAGTTCAAGTCATAATAATCACACTTTGCCGTATAATCATTACCGTCTAATTTACTTCACCGTTTTAAATTAAAACAACACACGTCACAATATCTCACATAATTCATATTCCTAATACACAACGATTCACATAAGTTCGCATATCAAATCACATAAAATCATAATCACACAAATGTAATGCGACTCTAACAAATGCACATGCATGTGGTACCTAGGGCTTCAGCCCCCATCGTCAATTGCCAATAAATAGAGGCATCAAAACAGACATAAGCCTCTATCGCTATTTGCCAATCCTGGCCGTTGTTGAAGCTGTATAGCGGCAAGCAACAAAAGATTTGAAAATATTTATCTGGGAATTATCGTGTCCACAGAGATGGTGAGAATGCCATTCAACAGTTTCTAAGGTTTCGAGCTCGGGTTTGAATGACAAAAGTATAAGAACAGAAAAGTAAAATATATGAACAGAAAAGAATTCATTCTTCGGAAAGATAAAACTTATCATGCTTTGCATATGATCTACTTCTTACAAACTTAAACTTGTCGATCAAGTATACTCAACCCATGATATTCGTCTATGTTATCACGTAACTCTCACATAAGTGTTCATCTCTGAAGCACCTACGAGACAACTCAAAACTAAGGTTATCTCTAACGCAAAGTCGCGAGAACATCTGTATTCTCGCGTCAACGATCTCTCGCGCGCCGCTCAAACACGAAAGCATTAAGTACAGATACCCACAGTGATTGTTAGCTCTAAATATATCTCTAGAGTTCAAAAACTAACAGATAATCATCCTAGATAAGGATTCAAGAAGTTTATCTCTAAAGCAACCTAAATCCCAAGCACAAAGCAAAAATCTAGGACAACAATCAACATAGATTTATAAAGCAAGTTTTATATAACGCCATGGGCGAAAAATATACATGAATTTAAAGTAAATACATACACAAAACCTAACTATAAGAGAAAACACAAAGAGGAAGAGAAATGAACCGAAAATCTCATGGTTTGTCAGCTCCGATCGATGATCAATCCACCTCCAATCATCCAAATGCAAGCTCCATAGTTGTTTTCTAACCTAATCTACCCTAAGAATGAAGGTTTGATGAGTTGGGAACAAATACCCCAAAACAAAACCTAAAAAATGTGATTTTTGCCCCTTTAAACGTGCTACTATATCAGGAAATCTCGCTTAGCGAGCTTGATCTCGCTAAGCGGGTAGCAGAAAAAACCAAATTTTGTTTTCGTCATAACTTGAAAACCGTAACTCCGAATTGCGTCCGGTTCGAACCGTTGGAAAGCTTATTCAATGCTCTATCTAAAAATGACTAAATGAAAACCAAATTGATAATTTTTATCATCCTTATTTTGAGCTTTATTCTTTGATGAATTGGTAAAATTTGCATTCTTGAAGCTTAGCCATTGGTCATTATTACTCAATGCTCCTATTATGCATGAATACCTATAAAGTGAATGGAAAAATACTAATTGGTATAAAAATGAATCAAAAACATAAGTTTGCACATATTTACACAAAAGTTAGGATTTTATTACAAAAACCATAAGAATAGAATCAATAAGTGCCACAAATATATACTCAAAATATTGATATTTTGGCACTTATCAAACTCTCCCAGACTTGAAACTTTGTTTGTCCTCAAACAATGTCAAATAAATCAAAGAATCAAAAGTAATAAACCTAAGAATTGTGAATCAACAAGTTTTGAAAACCAAAAACAAATGTATGGCTCAATATAAAAATGTATAAACAAAGTAAATACTTACCACTATCCTACAACGACAACATGTAAACGAAACGAATCCTAAATACAAAAATCATGCTAAACATTCTAAAATAATACAAGCTATCTCGTGAATCACACCTAGCAAGAATTCATCAATGGATTAAGAACACACAAAGGTGAAGGACTTTTAACACTCATCCAACAATCTTGCAAACATAAGACTAAATTATGCATTCATCCAAAAATCACATTGAAGATATAAAAGCATGAATCACAAGGGCTTTTCAAGGTTTTAATGTGGCTTGGTTAACAAACAAGGGATAAGTCCTAAGGCTAATCGAAACAAAAACTTGCCTAAATCTAAGGGAGTGATCAATCCACCAAAGATTCAAACAACAAAATTCCGATTAAACTTCTTCCTTAACCACATGTTTCTCAAACCAATACATACTACTTATTAGCACAATTACCCGCTTCTCTTTTCTTTTTGTTTTTCAAAACTTTTTCACTTTTTTTTCTTTCTTTCTTTTTCTTTTCTTTTCTTTTCAATTTTCTTTCTTTTTCTTTCTTTTCAACCTGATAGCAACAACCGCATAAGTAGCAACCATTTCTCTTCCCAACTTGAATTCAACCACAGCATCATGTGAATACTCCCTACTTTCTAAGGTAAGATAAAAATTCATACCAAAAATCATGGTTGAGGGTTCAAGAAAACAAGAATCAACCATCCATGCAAAAATGACAACTAAACACTCAAAGATAAGCATTTAGCATAAACAACATGGACATTGACAAAAAGGCTCAAAATGGTTAACAAATGATCACACACTCACAAGATGAATTGACTATTTGGTTATGATGGTTATGCTCAAAATGAAACAAAATGCCTTGATCCTTTTCATGCTTTCATAAAATCAACATAAACAAAAGATTAAGCATAATAAAATCCAATTAAAACAAAGATTGTGGCCTCCAGCATATATGAACGATTGAAAGCTTCCTCACATTTATGATTTGGGATCTAAAGTGATTCAATCAACAAGCAAGTAATGCAAAAGAATGAATGACATGGTAATTGTACAAATGAAAAGCTTCCTAAACACGTTATGCTATAGAAAGCGATAAATGAGTACCTTGAATGATACAACTTCAAAAATAATATCCTACCATACATCCGCAAGTTGAAACACTTAAGCTTTGGAATATCATCTCAAAAATATTCGATTAACGGACAAAATTTGAGTACAAACAACCAATAAAAGAATTAGAAAAACAAAACTAATATCTACAACTAATTAGCTTAGGTGAAAGTGGGAAAAAAAAAAGAATGGAATCAAGTGGAGTTAGAACTCTGTTGGTACAAAGCAAAAGAACAAAATTTTGCTGTGCTCGCTAAGCGATGACAGTAAAACTCAGAAAGACCAGAACACCAACAACTCTTCCAGTCACTCTCCACTTCACCTAAATATCTCATATGCAGGAAAATAAACAAAACTTACAACCGCTGGAGTGCCTCCCAACGAGCGCTTGTTTTACGTCGTTAGCTCGATGCCTTTATTGTTTCGGTGTTTGGAAAGTAGCTTCCTCTTGTCATGCCATGGTGACGTCTCACCGCGAAAATATAAACATGTTCCCTTAGTAATCACTTAGGGTTTCAACTTTTAATTAATTAGGTTTAGGTGTACATAGCTAAAAACCCTAAATTCCTAATCTTGCAATCTCTTGATCTTTTGCTCTTTTAGCAATATCATGTTTATACAACTTGTTGCTATTGTCTCTCCTTACTTATATACATGTACATATACTATTGATTTATATCGTTGTACATATATATATGAACTAAACCCACACCCATGAGACATCTACCCATCATCACATCATATTCATTTATACATGAAATGATATTGAGGTATGTCATCCTTTTATTCATCAAACTTTTATCTTTGGGTTTACACCTTGATATTGTTCAAGTCACCCTTGATTGTATCCATGATACACATGCTATATAACACACATCACTTGAGATATTCACCATGATTGATTTCTTAATATGTTGCCTATAACTCCAAAGAAATTGGAATGGTATTGACTAAAATTGTCAAGGTACTCACTCTATTTTCCAACTATTTTACTTTGTGCTTAGTATTGTTAAAACTTTGCACTTCACTTGTTTTAAAAATGGTTTTGTATTGTTAAAGCTCAACCTTTTTAAATCAATCCTTAGTTTTGTATTGTTAATGCTCAACCAACCTCTTTTATTAAACCATTTCCTTGTATTGTTAAAGCTTGACACCTTTTAAAAACATGTTAAGTATTGTTAAAGCTTAACATTTTAAAAAACTCGTTGAGTATTGTTAAAACTCAACACCCAAAATGATTTTGCCACTTGACTCTTTATTTTCCTTTTAAGGGGAACTACAAAAGCTCTGACTACCCTATTGCACTTAAGGGGTATGTAGTCCTAAGACGCAATGTCTTATTGAACTCACTTTTAAAATCTTCTTTTATCATCCTCCCCCACTCTAGTTAAACAAAAACACAAAAATACAAAAACAGTTTTATGACAATAACAAAAATAAGTTGAAGTTGTATCATTCTTACAGGAAGAGTAGTGGTTCTATATGCATCAGCAACAAGAGACATAAAAGTTATATGATCATACAGAGACATAAAAGTGAATATACAAGAACACTAAGAAGAAAATTCAAAATTTTGGATACATTAACATACAAATATAAATATAATTTTTTTATTTTATGTAAAAATTCAAATATAGAAATTAGGAACATGGAGTTTGATATACAGCAAGATGTACATAATTTCTTTTGTAATTATTTTTTATTAATATTATATGAAATCAAACTTTCTATTTTGAATTATTTGAATTTAATAGAAAATTGTATAATAATTTAATTTTAGTTATTTAGCAATGCCATGGTTCAAAATGCATTGTAAAATATTTTAAATAAGTAATTTTATTTTAATATTAATAATATTTTTCAATTTTATTAAAAAGTGAATCTATAAACTTTATTATATTTTGATGTATTACAAAGTATATTTATTGAAGTTCAACTGACGGTTAAAAGAAAATAATATGTATATATAATTTTTATTACTTGTAATATTAGCATTCTATATAGTGACACCACACCGCTTTATAATTGACGTCAAAGGTGGATGTCATTCAAAGTCTTACGGACATTTATCTCAAATTATTGATTTTTAATGACAACCTTTTTTAGTGTCACAACAAATAAATTTTCTATTTTTAGTGTTGATAATTGCGTTTTACTTTTATTTTTTATTCCCGGTATCTTATTGAAATGTCACTTTAAGATATCCTAATTAATTAATCAAAGTATAATATTTTAGATGTTGATTTAAATTATTAGTGATTTAATTGTTTACAAATATCTCTTCAAATAATCTTTTCAACGAGATTTGATTTATTTGATTATAAATATCTCTCCAAATTTCATAACATTTATTTGGATTTGATTTAAATAATAGGTTTAGATAATCAAATAAATCAAATCTTTCTTCAAAATTTCTCAAAAGATTTGAGCCGTAGAGTGTGTTAAACTTTTAACCTTTTTGTTTTTTATCTCACCAATTAGGCATGTCATTCGTTTTGAATAAGATTTGATTTATTTGATTATTAAACATTATTTTATTTGATTGCAAATTTATGTTGATTTGATTCTAATTTAATTAAATTCTCATTTATTTTTATTAAATTTAGATACCAATATATCTGTAATCAAAATTAATCTGAATCTTAATAAGAATAAAAAAATAAATAAATCTTGAACAAGTTTATTGAGAAGATTATATAATAATGATTATACGAAACAGAAAACACATTCAAAGAGCAAGGTCTTTTCATCCAATTAACATGGCTTTGAATGGTACCGTTCATCCTCCACCTACTGCATCAGAACCTTGTCAACAAGAAGAATTACCAGCTGTTGATTTGTTAAGTTTGCTGCCACCAAAATCGTATAATACCAAGAAAAGGAGCAGGAGATGTCTTATACATCATGGATTTGCTAATAATATTGCTCCAATACCGTTGTTGAATATGTCTTGCAAATCGGTTGTAAATTTTGATGTGAATCTTGGTGAGTATAAGAGGTTGAAACTTTCAAGCAATGGGAATGATAATGAGATGATGCAGAAACAACATGTGTTGCAAACAAGTGATCATATTGTTAAAACAGAAATAGAGTCACGTCATGAATTAGGGCCAAGAGTTGTTCGTAACTTTGATTTGAACGAGCTCCCGATTAATGATGTTGAAAGCGAATGAGTGATATTGTGCTTTTTATTTTTGATGTTTAAATTGAAAGAGAATGAATTATATTCTACTTTGATAACAAGATATGCACAAGTTTTTGATTTCATGATTATAAATTTTTCAGGTTTTGAATGTGTTTTAATTTTGTAATTTTGTTTATGTGAAACTATAAACATGTGATTTGCAGAGAATTAGTACGAAAATATTGGGGAAGAATGTCTAATTGTGAGCTTATTGTGAAGAAAGAGTGTGTCTTTTTTTTTATCTTATTACTTGAGAGTTAAGATTACTTATCTTATCTAGTTATTATTATGTAATTGAATTGAACTGTCTCTTCTACAGTCTAATTAGGTCTAAGAATTCTAGGTAGCATTAGTTATTATACATATAAAATAAACATAATTTTATTTTTGAATAGTTTAAGCTTTTCATATATATTACACATATAAATTTAGTTCTTTGTTTCATAAAACAAAATTTAGTAATATGACAACTCTGATAACTCTTTAACGCATACCCGTAAAACAAAATTCACCGTTGAATTGAAAGCTAACATCATATAGATCTTGTCCATAAAATTCAACATCATTCATAAATCATTTGATATATAAACAAGACGCATAAAAACCAACGTCTTATAAAACTTTAACAAAAACGTTAATTTTGATTAATTTCTTTAACAGAACAAATAATTTCTGATTGATGTTAAATTTTATGGACATGATCTATATGGTGTTAGTTTTCAATCCAACGGTGGATTTTACTATACAGATATACGGTAAAGAGTTATCGGAGGTGTCATCTTATTAAAATGGGTTAATTCATATGGGTCAACCTGTCAGGCTCGAAAAATCATAGGGCTTGAGCTTTCAAATTAGAGCCCATATTTTTTAGGACTTTTATATTTCATCCCTAAAAAGCCCGCTAACCATTAGGGTTAGTCCATATGGATCGTACGTGGGTAGCGTATTAGGCCCACATAATTATAAAATTTTTAAAAATATATATTAATATTTATATTGTCTTACTCCAAAATACATATTGATTTTTCTCACCTCACAAAATTTTCTCTACTTTGTTCAATCTTATTTTTTAAAAATATTATACGTTAAAATACTCAACATTCTTTCAATGAATTATATTAGTTTTTCTTTTATGTTAAATATTCAAATATTATTTTATATAATTTAGACATATATTGTATTTAGAAACACACTATAGTATTTATAAGGGATAATATAATACTTATAAATGTATTATATTTAAAATAATATAATTTTTAATTTTATTTATAATAAATATAATAGAGTTTTTATTTTAATTTATATAAATAAAAAAACCAATTTAGGATCGTGTAGCCCGAAGCCCATCTACGACCAGGCTCAGATAGTAATTTTCGAGCTCATATTACAGACGACCCATATATAAAATGCTCTTACTTGATATGCTCCATATATATATATATATATATATATATATATATATATATATATATATATATATATATATATATATATATATATATATATATATATATATATATATATATATACACACACACACACACACACACACAACTAGCTCAAGTGTCTCACTTGGCCCAACCCACTCTTGGCGTAAACCGTCCCAATAAGCATTGACCCAACTCAAGAGAACCGAGAGGGTAAACATCTCCCCTTTATTCCTGGCATGACTGGAGATTAACCGAGTACGCTGGGACCTCGTCCCCGCCAACGGCTAGTATCCGGGCACGACTAGTCAAGACCTAGTCAACGGTCCTCTATATTCTGGGCCGGAAGTCACGCTTAAGCCCACAGATATAGAGTGGTCCAATCTTCTCCAAGGAGAACATTATAAATAGCCCTCTACATCTAGAGGACAATGTAATCCCAATTTTCCCCCAAAATCTTATACTTTCTGTTGTACCTTTGTTGCTCTCTTACTTACTTTGACATTGGAGTGCCTTGCAGGTACAACCCCTTTTTTCTCAACCATCACCGAAGATCAAACCTACCGTTGCTGGCCATCTGTTCTGATCAACGCGAACACACACACACGCACGCACACACACACACAGATATATATATATATATATATATATATATATATATATATATATATATATATATATAGGACGAATCAAATTAAACCTGAATAGCTACACTATGAGTTACACTCGCTCAATAACTTCACATCAGACTAATCTTAAACTTTATACGTACGATCCATGTGATAATATATTTCAATCCAACTATTGATTTTCTAAAATAATTACCCGTTGCAATGTTATTCAGCTACTGTAACTATTTGAGTGTAATTTTATCCCTCCTATTATATATATAAATATAAACTTTATTTGGTAAAACTATGTTGTCAAGGAAGTTAGGGAGGAATTTTTGCTCAACAAGTTTGATTTTCTCACATTTAAGTTAATATTCTCTTAAAGGGTTTTGGTCTTTGTCCCCCCCTCTCCTTTGTTTCTTCTATATTTTTTAGTTTGAAATAAAGAGAAGAAAGAATGAGTAACTTATGTGTAAATATGATAATTTAATTCTTATTTACAATTGTGGCTGAAGGTATGACAGCTATAGTGCGATTGTCAGTTGCAAGAGGAGGCTTCAAGGGCTTCGAGATTAATGAGAGGGAGTCGTTTGATCTGCTTCACTTTGGAGATGATACCGTCTTGGTAGGTGAAGGGAGTTGGAGTAATTTGTGGGCGTTGAAAGTAATTTTGAGAGGATTTGAAATGGTTTCAAGACTTAGAATCAACATGTGGAAGAGTAAGCTGTATGCGGTAGGGATTGATAATTACTTTATGCAGGCTACGAGTTAATTCCTAACATGTAAATTAGACAGTATTCCTTTTAAGTTCCTTAGCATTGTTGTGGGAGGAAACCTGAGGAGAATAAAGTTTTGGAACCCAGCTTTTGCAAATTTGAAGGTAAAACTTTCTCCTTGGATTGGGAAGCTACTATCCATAGGTGGACGCGTCACTCTCATTGATTCTATTATTACCAATCTCCCAGTTTATTACCTATCCTTTTTTCAAAATTCCAAACAAGGTGAATGTGGAGATTATCAAGCTACAAAGAAACTTCTTATGGCATAATGCATTGGAGGGGAGGGGTATGGACTGGATAAGCTGGAAAATGGTGTGTAAACCCAAGGATGATCGAGGTTTAGGCATAAAGGATTTGCTACTGTTTAATAAGGCTTTTCTCACAAAATGGCTATGGAGGTTTGTCAATGAGGAGAACACAATTTGAAAGGCTATTTTAGAGGAAAGGTATGGAATGCTTTACAAAAGAATCATTTACAAAGCTAAGAGTATAAATTTGAATTTAAAGTCAATTTGGTGGAGGGATATGATGGAACCTGGTGATGATTTAGAGGAGAGTGGTTTTGTTCAAATGTTGTCATTTAAATTGGGAGATGGAACAAAAACACCATTTTGATATGGGAAGTGGATCGGTCATGAATCATTGAGGTTAGCCTTTTATAATCTTTTTCTTCTTACTGCTGATTGTGATGGTTGCGTAGCATCGAAGGGTGAGTGTAACACCCCCAAAATTATTTCTAATTATTTAATTTAAGTAGGAAAATTATTTAATTGGAATAATTGATTTTATGAGGAACATTGAGAAATATTAGAAAATAGTTATTGGGCTGTGTTGTGGTAGTGAGAAAGGGAGGTGTTAACTTGTTAGACCCATTAACCAAAGTTATTCTATTTCTCATAAAATAGAAGGAAATTGTGGAATAGGAGGGTTACAGCAAATGGAGAAGAGAAAGAACGTGAAAATAACTGAAGAGATTTGGAAAGGGGAAGACCGAAGATCAAACCTAAGGTAAGGGGTGATTACTCTAATTATATGGTATTATGATTTTGATGATGATAGGATTGAATTAAGGGATTAGAATCTCTATTTGGGATGTTAGGTTTGGTGAAATTCCAACACTGACATGCATGATTTGATGAATTGACTGCAATTGATGATGTAGTATTGTTACATGGTGTTATGGTATGTTGTTTGTGCATTAGAATCATGTATTTGGAGTATTTTGATGTTATCGGTGATCAATTTCGTAATGGTATGAGTAGGTATGTGTTTGGGATGCATAAAAGCCTTAAAAATCATGTTTTTCAGCTACTGGGTTCGTGAGAACCGGTTCCCATGTGGGAGGAACCGGGTTCCAGTGTTTTAAGACGTTAAAAAATAGCATTTTGGGTCCAGGAACCGGTTTCCACATGGGGAGGAACCGGGTTCCAGTACAAATTCCAGAAACACGTTTTGAAAACTATTCTAACTTTAAAAGCTTCTAATTTTCGAACCGTAAGTCCGTTTTAGACGTTATTTCTTAAATTAAATACTCTACGATATAAAGTAAAGAAAACAACAATAACTTGATTTTATTTTGAAAATCTTGATTTATTTCGTTTATGGCGTGTTTTGTACATTGTGTGCATGATTTGGTTAATGTGACAATGTGGTGATGTTGTAATGATATAACTGTGATTTGACGTTATATGTGGTGTGAATTATATATGATAAAATTGTAGATGGTGCTGAAACCGAATATATCATTCGGTGTTGCTTTTGGTGAGTTATTGGTAATGACACTTCTCATTTTGATCATGTGGTGATTGTTGTGATCGTATAATGATAATTTGATTTGTTTTGAATGATGCATGATACATGTACATACTTGTTGGTGATAACTATGTTGAGTTATGTGAGACGATGTTGTTCATCGGATCGGTGATGTTGTAAGTATGTCATATGTATGCATTCATTCATATGCATTTTGGTGATGGATCCTAGTGATGTTGTGGATCAAATGGTGGGCATAATTCCCATTGTGTGGAATTTGTGCCGGTTGGGCTGTATCTCGGTGATGAATAGATCAGTCGGATGGGTTTAGCCCATGTATGGTACCACATGCATAAGAGTCTGCATCGTCTTTGTATAAATTGTGACATGTCAGGATGAAATCCGGTGTTATGATTGTGTTGTGTTTATTGGTGCATACTATTGACTTGTGCTTGTGATTGGTATGAAGTGATTAATCTGAATATGCTAAATAGGGTGGATAATTGCTTATGAATTCTATATCTGATGATTTATAATGCTATTTAATTTATGTAGTCTCACCCTTACTTTGATGATTTCAGATTGAAGTAGTGGCTTAAGTGATCAGTGAGGATGGCTTGTAAAGTCATGTCTTTAGGTTTAATAAATAGGTGTCGGTGTCATGCTCTGAGACTTGTAACACTGGGGAACGCATGTTTTTAGAGTTATCATACTCTTTTATTCCTTTATTATTTGGTTTGGATAATTCCCTTTTGTTGGAAGAAAAGGCTTAGATCCTTATGAATGATGTTTTCATGGAGTATCCAAATATTTTTGATTTTCCGCTGTGATAAAACATGAGTTTGAATTAATTACATGTTGTTTTCTCATTAGAGTATGATTACACCTAGAATGTATAATTGTTTTAAATTGTGACGCCCTTGAATTCATGTTTAACTCTGATTTTGTACTATGTTTTCAGGGTATTTAGAAGGGTGTTACGGTGAGAGAGTGAATAGAGTATGGAACTGAGGTTTGTCAATGAGGAGAACACAATTTTGAATGCTATTTTAGAGGAAAGGTATGGAATGCTTTACAAAAGAATCATTTGCAAAGCTAAGAGTACAAATTTGAATTTAAAGTTAATTTGGTGGAGGGATATGATGGAATTGGTGATGATTTAGAGGAGAGTGGTTTGGTCCAAATGTTGTCATTTAAATTTGGAGATGGAACAAAAACACCATTTTGGTATGGGAAGTGGATCGATCATGAATCATTGAGGTTAGCCTTTCTTCTTACTGCTGATTGTGATGGTTGCGTAGCATCGATGGGTGAGAGAGTGAATAGAGTATGGAACTAGAGGACTGAACCAATGGGAGAAGCGTCTAGTGTTGTGGTGCAGGGGGAAAAGGAAGAGCTGCTAAATATTATAAGGGGAGTGGAACCAATGGAAACTGGGCAAGATACTTTTGTATGTCTTTGGATGGGCTGGAGGGATTCACTGTCAAATCTTATTATCTTTAGTTACAGGCAGTAGCAACGGTGGAAAACATAATGCCAGATAATAGACTAGTAATAAAGGAAATATGGACAACAGGGATGCCGTCGAAAGTGAATATTTTTGCTTGGAGATTGTTACAAGACAGATTGCCAACTAGAACGCAACTCCTAAAGAGAGAAATAATAGCTGACAATGAAGATTGCTTGTGTGTATATGGCTATCCAATTAAAGAAGATATTAATCATCTATTCATGTATTGTGTTAAATTGAAAGAGGTGTGGGAAAGTATACATGTGTGGCTGGGTTTACCTTTGGTGCATGAGGCTGATTGTGCTAGCTTTTTTCTGAAGATTATGGTAGAACTGAAAACAAAATGTTCACCAAAGAGACCAGGAGCTATTTGGGCAGCAGTTTGTTGGTGCATATGGAAACAAAGAAACGACATTATCTTCATCAATGCTTTGGAAGATGTGGATGAAATTGTTCACAATGTTAAGATGTATCTATAGTGGTGGTAGGCAATAGGCAGTAAAAAGAAGGCTGGATGTTCATTCTATGAGTGGTATAAGCAACCTTAATTTTTCATGAAACTGTAATCAATAGGTTGTTGTATGGTCTGTTCATGTATTTTGCACATTGTAATGTTTGTATGGAGCACTATTGGTGCTCTCTGTTATAAAATTTCAGTTGCTTATCCAAAAAAAAAAACAACCATTAGATTTTAATTAAATATTTTGATTAAAATATATTCTTAGTGATTTCTATTTCCTCTTAAATACCTTTTTTTCTCTTTCTGGCATAATTGCATATGTAATTTGAATTTTTGGCACATAATTGTACGTTTAATCTCAATCATTTCTTTTTAATGCGATGATTCTTATTCATTTTTATGTTCTCATATAACTTACCCAATATTATGTGATATATATATATATATATATATATATATATATATATATATATATATATATATATATATATATATATATATATATATATATATATATATATTGTTGTGAATTCAATGCCAAGAACAAAGTATAATGCAAGGGAAGAATAAAGAACAAGGAAGAAGAAGAACAAAAGAATTGGTTATAACTGCTATTCTTTCACTTTCTCTTAGAAAACAAGATTACAAGTTTACAAGAATAACAAATAATCTCTCTCACCCTAAAACATGATTTGCAGCGTTGCAATGATGAGAGACTAGTATGCTATTTATAATAAAACCTAACATACTAACTAATGGGCTTTTTTCACAAGGCCCATTATACAAGCCAACTTAATAAACAAGCTAACTTTACAAATTAGGGTTTAAACACTAAAACCTAATTTAACATGCTAATCACCCTAGCATCTTCGACACCTGCATGCTCGATCCATCTTCGGCTACAACATGCACACTTCGACACCAGCATGTGAGCAATCTTCGACTTCATGCTTAACCCTGTCGACCTGTCGAACTAAGAAGCTCTCCTTCAACCATACTAGAGTTCTATCCAATATCTCACAAATCTCCACCTTGGATCTAACACTACAATATCAAGGAAACAAACTAGCTTTCTTCATGCAGCTTTATCAACTACATACAGTGGAAAAACTTGCAACTCGGTAATGTTTTGGTGATCATATCAGCATCATTGTCCTCTGTCGAAACTTTCAGCACTTGGACTTCTCCATGATCGATTACTCCTCTGACGAAATGCAGCCTCACATCAATGTGCTTAGTTTGCTCATGACAGGCTGAATTCTTCGATAGGTGTATTGCACTTTGACTATCACATTTAACAATGATACCTCGACCTTGTAGTTTCAGCTCCTTTGCAAAACCTTCAAGCCGTAATGCTTCTTTCACAGCTTAAGTTAAGGAAATATACTCTGCTTCAGTGGTTGATAGAGCAACAACCTTCTGAAGTGTTGCTGTCCAACTAATTGTTGTGCCAAACATAGTGAAAAAATATTCAGAAATAGATTTTCTGGAATCCATACAACCTGCATAATCAGAGTCGACATATCCTTTGATGACTTCTTTACTATCTTCACCCAAGGCTCCACCATAAATTAGGACTCTGTTCAGGGACTGATCAGTGCATATTTATGCACATTCTCCTATATTTTTACTTAGGCATTTATTTACTTTACCTTGGTCATTTTTCTATTTTAATGTGTTTTTATAAATCAGTTTATTTTTGCACTTATTTGATTTTCGCAATCTATTTTCAGCATTAGCAGTCTGCACTAAATTGATCATAACTGGAGTTCCGAGAATCCGATTGAGGCATTCTAATAATCACCGGAAAGCTAAGAGAAAAAGCTACAACTTTTGTGTTGGAGTCAAAGTCATATTCGGAGTCAATTATTCCCAGAATTTCGTTTGAAGTTGCAGCATTAGTTTTATTTTAGTTTTGGGTCGTTAGTTTTGGGCCTGGGTTATGTTTTTGACCCAGTTGGGTTATAAACCTTTTGATTCTCTCTAGTACCTAGGTCTGGCCGTACTGTTCAGGATGAGACTATTCATAATTTTATTGTTTTTCAGAGCTTGAGACGTTGATCATGAAGAACTAAGTCCAAGGGTTGGTCTATTGTTCATGTTCCACCGAATCTTTGAGGTTTTATAATTTTAATCCCAATTCTTTTCCCTTTCAATACTCTTCTATATGTGTTGCATGCTTAATTCGATTCATACATAATATTATTGATTTAATTCGATTGGTTTATGTTCCTTGATCTGTTTCGCGATTTAGCGTTGCTTTATCGTTAACTTGCGTATGTCAAATCATGTTTGCTTAATTCATGAGTGCTGAATCCGTTTGCTTTATTCGGATAATAGGAATATAAACCGTATAGTACCAATTTCCCTTGTTTATTGTTGCTGTAATCGAACAGGGGATAGAATTCGCTTGGGGATTAGATTTATAATTACCAATGATAAGTGGGGAACCCGAACAATAGAATAACTTATTTTATAACCACTTTTCAGAATCACTTATTTGCTCTTTTTGTTAAATCGAACCTTAAACCAAACCCCCCCAATTCGATTTCAGTTAGTAATAACTAAGAATCCTTGAGAGACGATATTCGAGCCACTTGTCGCTATCTACAGTTTTATTCAAAACAACTCGTTTTTGATCCGCGCGCGACAGCGGATCAAATTGGCGCCGTTGTCGGGGATTCTTGTTGTTATTAACTAATATTAGGCATATTGTTGTTGCTAGGATTTTTTTGTGTGTTGTGTTTGTTGATTTTCAGGGTTGCAATTCCGGTTGGTGTACAGTGATAAGTTTTCCAGCCTATCAGGTAAGTTTGAAAGCTACTGTTTTGAATCGTACCGAATTTTTTCCACAAAGTCAGAAATAAATCGATAAACAGTACTCTTTTAGAATTCTATTCTAAAGGAATTTGACCCTCAAAATCGCAAATTCGTTGTTTTTCTATTTTTTATGAATTATTTACTGTTTTCATAGTGTCAAAAAATTCCAAAAAAATTCTCAAAATTTTTATTTGTATTCATTAGATTAAATTTCGTGCTTTTGTATTTTTTTGAATTTATTTTAATCATATTTGTTTTTTTCGTGTAAAAAAAAATGGGAGACTCGTTGGATCAGTTGGCTTATCTTATTAATTTGATGGAAGCAAGAGAACATCAATCGTGCTATCAAAATCATATTCCACTTGCGATTTGCAATATTTGTTCTTCAAATTTTCATGGTAATGATGCATATCCTATGTTGTTAGATACTAATTTTTATGGTGAGGCCCAAATGGTAGGTGATCTTCAAGGACAATACTCATACATTGAAGAGCAGCCTATTTGGCCATATCAACAATTTCAATAAAATGCATCATTGAAAGCTGACACACAATCATATTTGGAAGAAATTATCAAGCAAATGGCTGAAAATAATAAGCGAATGACTGAAAATAATTTGCAATTTCAACAACATATGCAATCTATGTTTCCAGTTAAAAAAAGTCCAAGGTGAACAATTAATCTCAAGCGTCCATCAAATTCAAGAGAACGTGATGTTTCATGATGATGTACAACCTGTTGCATCATTAGAGTTAACACAGTGTGATACCAGTCTTGATGAATTTCTAGGTGAACCAATTAAAACACTGTTTGTTTCATATGATGAACTCATAGTAAGAAACAAAAATTCAAGCACGAAGATTTGAAGTTCAACATCGGATTACCATGCAGTGCGCGTACCCACTCGTCCCACACATGCATGAGATTCCAAGGATAATCCAGTTTAGATAGGAATACTATGGTTCCCAACAACCGACGCAACTGTGATCATCCTGCTAACGTTCCAGATAGATGCTAGTTCTTACTTTCCTGAATGCCCAACTCCAAGCGTAGTTCTATGGCTTCACTCGGGGTCAGATGAACCACAACTAACAAGAACTTAGGTTACTGCATTTCACGCTTCTATATCATTTCCTACTCCATCTAGCGTAGTTCTAGAACTTAAATAAAAAATGATAAGAACGGAAAAACATGTCTCCACCCACCAAACAGTATCCAAGATTTACCCAATTTGAGATTTCCACATCCGCACCTTCCATCAACCTTTCCCTAGGTAACCACTTTCGTCTAAGATACACCAAGTTGAATCAGGATCCAATACTCCTCCCATCCAATTACTGTCCATACCAGCGTAATCAGAAAGGTCTGACTCCTCTGTCCGTGCTTCCAAAGGTTATTCTGTCCTATCAGCTCACCAGCCACACCTAACCCCGGCAGCATCATCAGTATCGAATCCTACTAATTCCCAGCTCAACACCTTCGGAGAATCTCACTTACAAGGCTCCTATTCAATCTGTTTGGATTTCCCTTGCTATTACCAAAGCTTAGAGAAAGTTTCACTCCGTCCAATTAAAATCTGGGGGGTTCTAGTAGTCTCAATCTACACCTTCACAGTTCAGGTATCACTACTTCGTGTCGAACGCTCCCCTTAGGTCCGACAACTCCAATATTCTCCACTTACATCGTCCAAACAATCCATTACTTATCCCACTCCAACTACTTGGTGTCATAGCCTAATTTTGACCCCCCTGAGATGTCACACCTTCAGACATTTCATCAAACTCAAGACAAGTACTCAGAACAGTCACTTTTTCATCTGGTACTTAATCGAGGATGTTCAAAGACAAAAAAGCTCGGGCAAAGGATCAATCAATAAAGGGAATGGTCTCTAAGACAATCACAAGACTCAAATGATTCATTTTTTCACCTATGATTGATTAGACACCAGTCATTAAGACTCAGGTTTGCTCAGATCACCAGACTAGGGTTTTGAGCCCATCAAGGACTAAAATCAGAGACCACATTTGAGAAACCCTAAAAAGCTCCAGGACATCAATCAATGGATTCAATCATCTTCAAATGATCCATATAACAATATCCATTTAGCATTGTACCTCAATTCAAGATCTACAGTTATCAATTTCATCTGGTCGACAATAAGGGTTTTTGACCTAATTCACCTGGGCAGTTGAATTTTAATCAGGACATGGATCCAAAACTCAAAACATGACTCAAGAACTTCTATTACCTCAATATAGTCCATTCACATCACTCATTTAAGGGGGAGAGTTTGATTCAGCACAAAAGTCCAAGGTTTCACTTCATCAGGAAAAAGTCAACTGTACAAGATCACCTTTGACTTTTGGGATTTTTGGTCAAACCATGACTTTTAAGGATCAATATCGTCAACATATGATTATTGGAGTCATTTGACCAAAGAAAATCAAGAAAATTCGTCAAGGATCAAAAAGTCAACAAAAAGTCAAACTAAGTGCATTTTGACCTAGTTCATGGATCTCAAAATTTTGCTTACACACTCAAAAATCTCCCAACATGAAAGTTGTAGATCTTGCAAAATAAAACAACTCCTCGCAATGCAACTTTTTTCTAAGTGTTTTAAACCTAGTTTTCTTCCAACTTCAGGCCCATTTTTCACAAATTTCCCAAATGATTTTGAAGAAACTCCAAACTAATGAATTGAAGTACATGTTAAGGGCTTTCCAAATTATGCTCAACCTTCTCCAAATTCATTTTGAACTAGGAGTTATGATGATTCAAAGTTGGGCTCATGAAGAGAAATTATAGGTCATGCCTAAATTGGAATTTTTACAAACTTTGTACCAATGCCTATACCAATTGATTCATCCTCGTCCATGATATATCAGAAGCAATTTGGAGGAATCAAATGCACGATTTCATCATTTTTGGCCAAGTTGCTAGAATTCAATGCCATGTGATTAAGTAATTATTACAAATTGGAATCTTGATGAATCACCAAAGAATATTCTCCTAAGCCAATTAGATTTCACTTCTGCAACAGAACTGTCCCCTAAGATCACACAAAATCGATGGCTAGGGGATTGATCAAATGGAATCAAAATTGCCATCATTGCATTTTGGATATTTTTGAAATTCCTTCATAACCAAGAAACCAAGTTAACCTCATTAAGCAAGCTTACTATCTCCAATTACTCTGAGCCTTTTGCCTATAAATACAAGTGCATACTTCAGTATCAAAACACACCAAAGCAACAGAAATCTTGCTTTCTCTCTTCTCTTCTCATACTTAGGTTTTTCAAAGGTTCTTTGGCAAGAAGCCTCGGATTCTTCAAACCAAAGCTCTTCCTTTGAAAGTAAGTATTCAAACACATCAAGGGAGGTATTTAGAGGTGATCCAAACATCTGGAACACTTCTGTACGTGGAGAATCATCATCTTCACCTCTCACTTGGAGTTGCATCAGTTGGGGTCGAGCAAGAGGTTTTGGGGAGTCTCAACTCAAGCTAAGCATCTCAACACCTTCCTGAGGGATCACTGAAGCTATCTGGATCACTGCAACAACTCTGTAGCACACTTTGATCAGAGCTCAACCTCCATTTTTAAGGTAAGTTTCATGAACTTCAAACTCCATAGTTCACGCATGATAAATTAAAAATTAAGTTTCCAGTTGGTTTCTGCTCCTTTAGGGATCATTAACCCTCAATCAATTGCATTGTATCATACATATACATCATTTCATTTTAAATTCCAGTTTTAGGGTTCTTAGTGTTCATGCTTGTGAATTTTAAGTTACACTCAGAATAAATGAAATTAAAGGATACCATCATGATCCTTGTCCAAAAACGAGCAAAATCCATCTTTACATCTTTGGATTTGGTTGAGAATTGAGGGAGATAGGATTTCCAAATATTGAAATCGTGAGGTTGAAGATGAAGATGCTTTGCGTGCTTTTTTTTTTGAATCTCAGAGGCAAGTTTAAAATATAATCATATGGAAGCGTGTTTTGAACGACTAAATCGTTCAGCTCACTTGGTTACATGCGCTTCTCACTCTCTCTTGCCCAAGGTCTGGGGTTCGAACCCCCCCTCAGACCTTTTGTTTTGCTTGTTTTATTTTTAGTTCATTTATGCACTTGTTTTAAAATAAAATAAACTGAAGGTGTTTGTCTAACAAGCTGCGCGCGTGGTCCAGATGGTAAGAGTTTTGGGTGGTAACATAGAGGGCGTGAGTTCAAGCCCTTTAGGAGACAAAACATTATTTTTTTATCACTTTTTCATTTCAATTTCTTCACAACTTCAACTAATTAATTCATCTATCAAATTAAATCATTTTCCTTTGATTTTTTCACACACTTCTCATTTAATATGTCTATTTTGAGAATATCCAAAAAATCACAAAAAAATATATTATTTCAATATGTTTTAATTAGGTTTAAAATCATATGTTTTAAGTATATTTTAATAATTAAAAAAATACATATATATATATATATATATATATATATATATATATATATAGTTTTCATTTGATTTTCAAAACTTAATCACTTGTACATATTTTTTGTGATAAAACCCTAGTTATTTAGGTCTTAATTAGGGATAGGCTTTGCCCTTTGTCATAACTAAGTTGACTTTTGTCAATTTTCAAAACTGTTTTCAATCTCCGATTAAACAGACGATCAATGTTTTCAAACAACAAAACCTTGTATCACGTCAATCTTTCCAACTGTCTTCATTAACAGTAAATAAATCCATGGGCCTCTAATAGAGTGTAAGACCCAACACGTTCTTTCTTTTCATAGTTTGTTTTCAAAAACTGTATTTACAAAATCTTCTCATCTGTTTTCAAAACATTCTTCTGGTATTTGAAGGGCATTATTCCTGGTGAAACTCATCAGATACCTATGTGACCTAAGGTCCATCTTCACTTCTTCTGTTTTCAAAAGCCTTCAACTGTTTATAATATATATTCTATTGTTATCAATAAACAACCAAGCTACTGATTGTCATACCCCGAAATTTACCCGATGTGATTCTCATTTCAATTTATTAAGGGCGTTAAAAATTAGGAGCCATAGGGTTTGATATATCTATTATTAAACTCGCTCTCCTATAAAACTCCTGTATAAATTGGTAAGGGTGTAAATAGCAAAATCTCTAAATCCAATTAGCTCTTGGCCCACTCATTTTGTTTTATTTTTGCTTCTTGAAAAAAAAGAGTATGGAGAGGTGTGTTTTTTAGAAATGAAAGAGTTGAAGCCCAATAGGCCCATTTGTTTCATTTAATCACTTTAGCATCCTTTCTATTTACTCTTTTTATCAAATATTATTGAGAATTATTAACATTAATTTTAATCTTTAGTTAAGACTAATATTTAAATTATTAGTATTGATTTAACTATTACTAATATTTTAGATAATCTTAATTTGTTTATTTTTCAATTGTCATAAAATTATTAAGGGGTTTAGTTAATAAAACAGGTTAATTAGGATTATTGGGTTTATTGGTGTTCTATTTTTGTGTTGGGCCGAACAAAAAAAAGCTGGACACAGAACCGGGTCAAGCCCAATAAGCATTGGGTCATTGGGCGGGTCAAATCGACCCGTCCCTGTTCATCTTCCTCTTCACGCAAACCCCAGTCTTCCCCCAAGCTAGTAGCGGCGCCCCTTTAACATACCAGCAGAAACCCTAAATTGCAATTCTTTGTCGAGGCCCATGAATCTTCAATCAATTTTCAGTGAATCAAATAAAAACATAAACGAAATCAAATAATCTCAAAAAAGACAAAATCAAATCTTAACAAATTAAGCATAATAATTTCATTGATTCGGAATCATAGTACAAACAATTTTACAACGAATCAAATCTAAGCAATCTTAAATCTAATCCTTCCTAAACTAAAAAAAACCTAATGCTATGAAACAGAGAAAGAAATTAGATGAAGGGGTCGGGAAATTTTTCGCTGAAGAGAGAACCCTAGCGCCGCTTGATCTTCATCGAACCTGCAAAGCGCGAAAGACGAAGGGGATTAGATAGATCGGAATCGGAGCTAACACGTTCAAAAAAACAAGAACACAAGGTAACCGAATCCGCCACTTAGCTTAGGATCTTGTCTGATTGCATGCTTGTATGTTATTGTTTGCTTGAATCTGAGGTTGAATAGGTTTAGATTCGTGGGTTTGGGATTAGGATTCTCAGAAATTGTTAGGGTTCATGGGTTTCGTGAAGGGTTTCTGGGTTTTCTGGGTTGGGATATGAAGATGGGGGCCGAGGGAGATGAAGATCATGGTGATCTTCATCGCGTTCTGGGTTTTACGGCGGCCATGGGAG